>NC_134688.1:354096444-354258944 GCF_050947455.1 Rhinoderma darwinii
TGCAGATAATCTTCTAAAGGGATCGGCCTATTTTGAAATAAGCCACAGGAAATTCCCTGCAGTTGCCCGTCCATTGCACTACTTTTTTACAAGCCGCAAAATCCGGTAAGAGAAAAATATATTCCAGAATTACTGACAGACTCAAAGCTAAACCTACACATAAAAGGTGATCTAAATATATATTTTTTAAATAAAACTTGAGTCCTCGATATATGTAAACTGATGTAGAATGTAAAAACCGCATCATGCCCATTATGTTGCAGATTTTAATTTTTGATTTCACCACTTTACAAAGCAAAGGAGGACATACCTGGCAAAATAAGCATTAAAGAAAACGCATGTCTAAACCCACCGTAAGGTGGGGTCCAGACACCACAGTATAATCCGCCACAAATCTGTAACATGCAGAGTTTGCTACAGATTACACCCCTCTACATTGAAAAGGGTGACAGCCGCTGTAAAATCCAGAGTGGACATGTTGCAGATTTTGAAATTCGCATAAATAATAACAAGGGAGGCAAAATAAACATAAGCTTTATTTAAACACTGACATAAATAACACGGATATCACAAACCAAAACTGATGGGGAATAAAACAAAAATCCAAAAGGCTAAAAACCGTGCACAACAAATCCAAAAAAGCATCAAAAGACTGATACAACTCAGTGGAAATATCGACCTGTTTTTACCCCTGTAGCAGTTGTATGGCGTAACACCGCCAATGCAGAATTTTAATGCTAAATGGGTCAAGGATTCTAGCAAAGTTAGCTTTTCATTGAAGCTCAATCTGGTTGACTCCTGCTATGATTTGTCACAAACGTCCAGCTTTTGAAGTGAAGAGAATGTGAAGGACAGTATTAAAGAAGTGGTATCAGCTCTAATCCTTTTATAAAACATAGAAAACTATTTTTTTTATTTCAATCCAGTAACTTTTATTCCTTATTGTATTAGTGTTTTGTTTTTTTATTATTATTCCCAGTAGGTAACAATTTAAAGATTCTCGTGCACTAGCTTGTTCTTGTGAGCAACCATTATACAGGAGGAATCTTAAAAGCAACATTTAAAGGTATTTGGCTTACAAGATCGAACTAGTGTTATTGTCTAGATTGTGTCTAGAACTTTCAGGGCTCTAAAACCTCCATGAAACGGTCCTTTAAAGGTTTTAAGACAAATCCATTATTAGCAGCATCTCCGAAACCTTTAGGGTATGTTCCCGCAGTCCGGATACGCAGAGGATTTTTCGCAACGGATTTACATGTGGAAAAATTCTGTGTCTACAGTAGCAGCAATTAAATCAACCCCAATAAAATACACATAATTGGTGTGGAAATTAAGCTGCGGATTCTGAACAAGAATGCTGCTCCCCTCCCCCCCCCCCCCATAATGAGCATCTGGGGGAGGATAAAATCTGTTGGAAAACTAGAGAGCGGTGTTATGTTTGTTTTTACTGTCATTACGCAACTATATGTGCAGCAAAAATGCACTTCTTGATGCAAATTTCTGTGACTGATTTTGCTGTGGATTTTTGAGATTTCGCTATAAAAATTCCGTTGTAGCAAATCTGCGGCGTATCGGACTCTTAAATTTCCCAATATGCATAGAAGAGCAGTCTCAGGAGGTTGGTATTTCTCAGACTATTCAAACACTGCTAAAAAGATGCCATCAATTTACATGAAAACATTAGACAAATTGAACAAAACAAGTATTGCACAACTGGGTACCGCTACAAAATGTCACCCCCTCTTCCTCTGGAAGAACATACCTTACTCTCTTAAGTCAACATTTTACACTATGGCTGCTGCACTTCAGCAATATCTTCTGAGACAGGGCTGAAGGGGTTCTCTGGGCTGCTCTCCATTGTAATATAGACAAGGGCAACAAAGGCTACAATAATAAAGATAACAATCTGAAGACGCACGGATACTAGTCTCTGTGGTTTTCCCTCTGTTACTGTCTCTTTAGTCTGCTCCTGCATCCTGGCTCTAGTTGCAATATCATCATATCGAAACTGAATGGGACGACCAGCAGCCCCCTTTATAGGCTTTCTTCGTGTAGCACTGCAGATAAATTGAATTGCAGGAAAATTATAAATCAGAAGTTAATCTCAGCCACTATTTACAAAATAAAAAAGATAGTTAAAGTGTAGCTAAACGTTCGACAAACTTCTGACATGTCATGGTGACATGACAGAAGTTTGTATGGGTGGGGGTCCGAGCACTGAGACCCCCACCAATCGCTAGAACGAAGCAGCTAAAGTGTTCGTGTGAGCGCTCAGATGCTTCGTTTCTATTCGGCTATTTCCGGAAATAAATGTATCGGCGTACTCAATAGAAACCCTATGAGCCCGTACTCCGATACATTTATTTCCGGAAAAAAACGAACAGAAACTAAGCAGCTGAGCGCTCACATGAACGCTTTAGCTGCTTCGCTCTAGCGATTGGTGGGTGTCTCCGTGCTCGGACCCCCACTAATACAAACTTCTGACATGTCACTATGACATCTCAGAAGTTTGTCGAACATTTAGCTACACTTTAAGCAATAGTATTCACTTCTGAAAAAAAAGTAGAAAAATTATATTGTTGAGTGCACTTCTAGCAACAAAGGAAACACGGTATGAATAAAGAAATGTAAACGCTCAAATTATTAGAATAGGATATCCACATTTAAAGAGGCTCTGTCACCAGATTATAAATGCTCTATCTCCTACATAGTCTGATCGGCGCTGGAATGTAGATAACAGCAGTGCTTTTTATTTTGAAAAATGATAATTTTTGAGCAAGTTATGAGCAATTTTAGATTTATGCTAATTAGTTTCTTAAAGACCAACTGGGCGTGTTTTTACTTTTGACCAACTGGGCGTTGTACAGAGAAGTGTATGACGCTGACCAATCAGCATCATACACTTCTCATTGTTCCAGCCCAGCATGATCCACAGCACATTGTGATTGTGCAGTGAAAGAAGATGGGCTGGAACAATGAGAAGTGTATGATGCTGATTGGTCAGCGTCATACACTTCTCTGTACAACGCCCAGTTGGTCAAAAGTAAAAACACGCCCAGTTGGTCTTTAAGAAACTAATTAGCATAAATCTAAAATTGCTCATAACTTGCTCAAAAATTATCGTTTTCCAAAATAAAAAACACTGCTGTTATCTACATTACAGCGCCGATCAGACTATGTAGAAGATAGGGCACTTATAATCTGGTGACAGACGCTCGTTAAATGCAACCTAGTTCAACAAAAACTTCACTGGAAACGTGAGTACTCAACAAGGCTATGTTCACACCTACGCTCTGTTTTAAAATGTTCTGCTCCACCATTGGAGCAAAAGAACGAGAAACGCGGCAGCCATGGGTTCGGCGGACCAACAGTAACCGGTTTTGAGTCATTTTACCACACGAAAAAAGCGCTTAATGCTACGATATTTTGTCCAGCAAAAATTACGGCATTTGTGACTGAGGCTCCTAACAGAGCTTCTAATGCAGATGTGGACAGGGCCTTAGAGTAAAGATGGTAGAATAGATTTGCCAGGATCTAAATTTGAAATGACTCAGAGGCTATAATGTATGACAAAATGCACACAAAAGATCTACATATATGGCGCCTGGCTAACAGCTGAACAGTACAAGACAAATAACATTTGGTACGTGCCAGACATGACTAGAAAGAATATAATTTACTGGTATCCTTATTAGCCAGGCTGAATCTATCCCTTTAAACGGGTTGACCAGTTCCTAAAAATTGATGGCCTTCCCTGGGGATAGCTCATCAATAGCTGAAGGGTCGGGGTTAGACTCCCGGGACCCCCGCCGATCAGCTGTTTTTAAGGGGATGCAGCGCTCCTATGAGCGCAGCTTCCCCTTCATTTCTACTTGCTCACTGTGAATCGTCAAAACACATGTAGCGGCGATTCAGGTCTTGCAGCCTTTTCTCCCGTTCACTTCAACGGCAGATGAAGGCTGCAATACCTTTGAATGTGTGTCGGCGATTCAGTAAGCAAGAAGAAAGGAAGGGGAAGCAGCGCTCATAGGAGCGCTGCACCCCCTTCAAAAGTGCTGTTCGGTTCGGGTCCCGGCAGTCGGATCCCGACCCTTCAGCTATTGATGGCATATCCGGAGGATAAGCCATACATTTTTACTGGCTGGAATACCCCTTTAAGACCCCAGAAGCAAATTTAACTTGGCGAGCCACCAGACTATCAGGGAAGAAAAAAAATAAATCAATATGGAAGACTAAGCAAAGAACACAAGCCCATTTGTTTTAAATGGTTATTGTTTGCATCCCAGTTTTCTTTTTCCATCCTCAACGAATAAATATTTGTGAAGAGCAAAGACCGTTTATTATTGCCTTCTCATTGTATACTAGGTATTCATCTCTATTAGGCCTCATTTACACGAGCGTAATATAAGCGCGTGCGACGCGCGTGCTTTTCACGCGTGTCGTACGCACCTATATTACTCTATGGGGGCATGCAGAAAGTCCGTGAGTTTTGCTCAGCGTGGGAGCGCTAAAAAAAAACTCACGACATGTTCTAAAAATCTGCGTTTTTCGCGCATCACGCACCCATTGAAGTCAATGGGTGCGTGAAAACCACGAAGGTCGCACGGAAGCACTTCCGTGCGAACTGCGTGATTTGCGCAAGAGCCGTCAAACTGAATGTAAACAGAAAAGCACCACGTGATTTTCTGTTTACAAACATCCGAACGGAGTGTCTTAGACATGAGCGAACCGAACTTTACCGGGTTCGGCCGAACTCGTTTTGACCGAACCCGGCAGGAGACAGTCACTGTGCAGGGTGCTGAAAGAGTTAAACTGGTTCAGCACCCTGGACAGTGACTTCCGATCCCAATATACGTGAACATGTAAAAAAAAAAAAAAGTTCTGACTTACCGATAACTCCCGGCTTCTTCCTCCAGTCTGACCTCCCGGGATGACAATTCAGTCCAAGTGACAGCTGCAGCCAATCACAAGCCAAGCACAGGCTGCAGCGGTCACATGGACTGCCGCGTCATCCAGGGAGGTGGGGCCAGATGTCAAGAGAGGCGCGTCACCAAGGACGCGTCACCAAGGCAACGGCCGGGAAGTTCTCGGTAAGTACGAACCTCTTTTTTTTTAAACAGGTAACTCGATATGGTGATCGAAATGCACTGTCGAGGGTGCTGAAAGAGTTACTGCCGATCAGTTAACTCTTTCAGCACCATGGACAGTGACTGACGTCGACTAGCCTCCTCTCTATGATGGCGGCTGCGCGAAAATCACGCAGCCGCGCATCATACACGGATGACACACAGAGCTGTCAAGTGCCTTTTGCGCACGCAAAACGCTGCGTTTTTTGCACGCGCAAAACGCACACGCTCATCTAAATGAGGCCTTAGGTGAAGAGCTGTAAAGAAACAACCCGTCTGAATTACCTCATCCCCAGGGCAGACTGGGACAGCAGATCAGAAAAGTCTCCAGAAGAGGCGTCATCATGCTGTTGATACAAAAAGCATAACAAATTAATGGCTGAACTGTACATGATCATCCAATTTCAGATACCCAGAAAGCCGTGAACAACGCCTGCCCAAAACTATTCTGCAAAAAAAGGTTCATAAAAATATGTAAAAATTTTAAATTTGTCTAGCGCAACTGTGAGAGAATAAAACCTAAGTAACTTTGTGTAACTACACAGGTGTTATGTGCCACTTTGTACATGTCTTTGCAGAAATCAAGTACTGTATAATATATATATATATATATATATATATTATACACACACATATATATATATATATATATATATACACACACACATACATACATACACACACACACACTTTTCAATGTACTAAGGAGTCACAAATCACCCATGTGAATAGACTTAGAATTTTACTATCACTGAGAATGAACACCCGACATTATACTGTATTGCATATATCAATATATTAAGATGGGGACAATAGATTTAGAAAAATTGTGTGCATGAGAGCTTTGCCAAGTAAGATTAAATAAGTTTTACTCCCGAACATTCAGATGCGTTTTGCAATATGTTCATTCTCAGTGAAGAGTGCAGTGCAGTATTGAGGTGCCCACAGCCATTGTAATAAGAGAGGTTGTTGCCTGGAGTCCGCTTTGCTTCGTAAACACGCAGGCCTTGGGTGTGTTAGCTGGAGTTCTGTAGGTCATTGTGTTCTTGTCTGCAGTAACTTTTTCCTGACAAATACAAACCTCATTAGGAGTTTATTTTTATTTTTTCTCTTTACCAAGCTTGAAATGCGATTGAACAAGTCGTGCCGTTTGTTGTATAACAGGCCAAGTTCTGACTTTGAAAATGAGTCAATACTTTCTAATGTTGTGGAATTGATATTGACATGGAAGTTAAGAAACAAACCGTATGCCCTCAACATAGAGGATAAAAAGCACAAAAAAGTACAAAAACAAAAAGGTATATAATAAGAAAGAACATAGAAATTATGAATTACAACATACATTGCAGGAAATGACTCACAGCAAAACTAAATGCATTTGGGCTGAGTTCAGATGTAGCGGACTATTACACCATGAATTTTGCCACAAATTGCTCACGTGAATGGGTAATTCAAAACCCTATTCACATGTAACAAAAGGAAAAAGGGGGAAATATTTGGCATAACTCCTACGCAAATGTGCAACAAATTAGTGAAATACATGTGAATGGGGTTTTAAAAACCCAGTTTACCCTGACGCCACACTTCCATTTTAAGGGATCAAAACTGAAAGCATAACAGATACATCTGTTTCAATCTGTTGTGAATGATATAAAATAAAGACAAACCCCATTTGTCAAATGTTTATTTTTTTTTAACAAATAGAATAGCGGCTTTGTTCACATTTGCGCTTGGGCTCCGTTCCGACAGAATCAATAGCGTAGTCGACTACGGTATTGATTCTGTCAAAACGACGGAACCCTTGCACAACGGAGATAAAACGGAAACTATTGGCTCCGGCTTCGTCACCATTGAAATAAAAATCAAAGCTCAGACGGAACGGAGCCCTAGCGCAGATATGAAGGAAGCCTAAGCTATTCAATCACTAAATCAAAAAACCTACATCCTGATGAAACAGAAGCTAACAAATTAATTGGGCCATTAACGGAACATTTTTCTACATTGTCCTGATCAATTGACTTTACAAAAAAACAGAACATATAAGAGGAGATTAAAAAACAAACAAAAAAACAAACAAAACAGTTATATTTTAACTAGGCTGTGTGAAGTTAACTAGAAACATTTTTCTGCATACTATCCAAAAAATGGTGGGTATAGTATGTTATCAGAATAGAGACGAGCCAGCACATCCAAAAAAGGAGGCATTTGTTCACCCAAATATGCACCGTTTCAATCCAATAGGACCTATTCGATTGAAATGGTGCATATATGGGTGAATAAATTCCTCCTTTTCTTTGGATGTCTCGTCTCTCTATTTGGATTACATCAAAGGACTTTGGATCAGGTTGTGTTGAGGCTTGCTCCCATATAATCATATATCTGGTGCTGTGATATTCCATTGTTTGACATTTAGGATGTTAGCAGAACACATCAAGAAGGCTACAGTGCGAAGACCAAACACCTAGGTAAATAAACCAGGGCTAGATGAAACATCTGCATACAACAGAAGAGAATCTCTCTCTGGTAACAAGAATTATTGACTTTACAGGAACAAGTTTCCAATGTAAAAGGGAATGTAGAATATGGTAATAAATAAGCATTTATTATACAATTAAGTGAATTTATTTAAGCCATTATTAGGCCCTGTTCACACAGAATTTTTTGCAGGCAGAAAAATAATCTACCTCAGAGTTCCTTCAGGAATTTTGAGGCAGATTTTTACCTGCCTGCGCTTTTTTGGCACGGTTTTCGCCAGCGGTCACTGAAGCCAATACAAGGAATGCGGGCAAAAAACGCAGCGAAAAACGCTCGGAAATTAGCGCTACAGCTTTTTTTCTGCCTCCCATTGATTTCAAAGGGAGGTCAGTTGCGGAAACCGCGGCAGGAAAGAACAAGTCGCTCTTTTCCCGCGAGTGGCTAAAAGCCCCCATTGAAACGAGTGGAGGGCGATTTTGGAAGTTTTTTTGGGGCCGATTCCGACGTGGTTTCAGCGTAAAAAAACTGAACAGGGCCATAACCCCTTAATGACCAGCCTATTTTATACCTTAATGACAAAAGGTATTTTTCAAGTTTTTCCATTGTCGCATTCCAAGAGCTATAACTTTTTCATTTTTGCGTCGACATAGCTGTATAAGGTCTTGTTTTTTGCGGGACAAGTTGTATTTTTTAATAGCACCATTTTGAGGTACATATTTATTGATTAACTTTTTTGGAGAGAGGGATGGAAAAAAAACAAATTTCGCCACTCTTTTTCGCGTCCTAAATTTACACCGTTTACTGTGTGGTATAAATAACAATATCTTTATTCAGCGGGTTGTTATGATTGAAACGATACCAAATTTGTATCAATTTTGTATGTTTTACTACTTTTACACAGTAAAAACTTTTTTTTTTCAAAATGATTTGTTTTTGTGTCTCCATATTTGAAGAGCTTTAACTTTTTTATTGTTCCGCCGATGCAGTTGTATGACGGCTTTTTTTTTTTTGCGGGACGACTTGTAGTTTTTATTGGTATCATTTTGGAGTAGTTGTGACTTTTTATCACATTTTTTTTTAAGTCAGGATTCACAGAAAACAGAAATTTTTCCATTGTTTTTTACGGCGTTCACCGTGCGGGTTAAATAATGTAATAGCTTTATAGTCGGGACGCAGCGATACCAAATATGCGGACGCAGCGATACCAAATATGCGTAACTTTTTTACTTTATTTTGTTTTTTTAATAGTAAAGCATTTTTTTTTCAATTAACTTTATTAAACTTTTTTTTTTTTTTTTAACTTTTTTACTAGTCCCACTAGGGGACTTTAATATGCGATCATCCGATCGCTTTTATAATACACTGCAATACTTTTGTATTGCAGTGTATTAATGTCTGTCTGTTTAAAACGGACAGGCATCTGCTAGGACATGCCTCTGGCATGACCTAGCAGGAATTCACTACAGGCAGACCTGGGGGCCTTTATTAGGCCCCCGGCTGCCATCGGAGACACAGACACTCGGTAATCTTATCGCCGGGTGTCAGTGGGATGAGAGGGAGCTCCCTCCCTCTCTCCAAAACCCCAGGGGTTAAACGGGTGAGATCGATACTTATAAATCGATCTCACAAGTTCGAGCAGGGACGCCCCCAGCTCTCAGCTACCTCTGGCAGCTGAGAGCAGGGAGATTTGACAGCTCCCTGCTCTGTTTATTCATTCTGATGCAGCACCGTAAAAAGGCTTATGCATCAGAATAAAGCCCATTAGTGGCCGCCGTGAAAAGGCGTATTAGCGGTCACTAACGGGTTAAGGGTTTAACAAAAAATATTTTGCAATGGTTTAGAAAGAGTGCCTCTCATGTACACACAATTTGTGGTGCCATTTCTGGAGAATTTTTTTTTTTTTTTTAATCCTGGACAAACTGTAATTTCCATTTTAGACATTTATAGCCTGCATCCATCTTCAGTACTTAGGTCCCCCGGCCCAGTGCCACCAGGTGAGATTGCGAATCAACAGAAAGGTGGCTGGAAATGACAAAATGTAAGTTCCATTCACTTCCATGGGAGCTACGTAAAAACATCCGAGTAGCTCGAGCTTTGCGGTTTCTGTAATTCCCGACCACCTCTCCATTGATTCTCCAAATGGATGCAGAGGGATGGGGGATATCCGTTTTGGAGATGGTGGTGGTACTGGCATTTATGGTATATCCTGTGATTATGCATAAATGTCTAAGTGGGGAAACCCCTTTAAAGTGTAGCTGAACATTTGCCAAACTTCTGACATGTCATAGTTACATGTCAGAAGATTGGATTGTTGGGGGTCCGAGCATTGAGACCCCCACAAATCGCTAGACTAAAGCAGCTGAAGCGCTCGTGTGAGCGCTCAGCCGCTTCGTGTCTCTTCTGGTTTTTCCGGAAAGTCGATGTATCGGCGTATGGTCTCATAGACTTTCTATTGAGTCCGTACACCGATACCTTTATTTCCGGAAAAAGACGAACAGACACGAAGCGGCTGAGCGCTCACACGAGCGCTTCAACTGCTTAGTTCTAGCAATTGGTGGGGGGTCTCAATGCTCAGACCCCCACCAATCCAAACTTCTGACATGTTACCATGGCATGTCAGAAGTTTGTCAAACGTTTAACTACACTTAAGTTCTGGGCAATGACTTCTATTTAGTTTTACATTAGTACCTGGCTTTTGGACGTCAAAATCTTGCTTTCGTGTCCATTTCTGTAACCAGCAGCGTGGCCCAAAGATGACCTTCTCTCCATCTGCTCAGATACAGTTTTACTTCTGTCAAATGGTTTTTGTATTAAAAACATGCATGCAAACCAGTTCTAAACTTTTGACCGACTAGAAAAAATTATATATCCCCTAGTTTCCCCAGGACTAAATATCAACTTTTCACTGAATGGTCACCCTAGACAGACATATTCGTTGGTTAAAACATAACCTTTAATATTTTAATATAAAAAACAGACAATTGTGATACAAATATATTAATATACATGTGAATGTCTTGTGGTTTTGCACATTGCATTGACACGATCGTCTGATTTGTTTTGGACAGGTCAGGTGTATAATTTTTATTTATAGTGGGGACCGGTAGCGCCACTCACCTATATGCCTAAAAGCGTAATTCCCCCTTCAGTGGCTCCAATCAGTTATATACAGCGATCTTGATGGCCATAAAGCTTGAAAAGCACGACTGTTGGAGCTATATTTGTTGGACGGGAATATAAGGCTATTCCACAAGCACATCCTGTGTCCGTCTAAACCCTAATAGCCCTAAGCGTTTCTTCACTTTTATTACTCTGCAGTGAACCGTCAGGAGATTTTCAGAGCTAATGTAATTAACCCTCTGACAATCCAGAGGAACGCATGTACAATGAACCAAACACAGTCATGTCTGGCTCCAGATGCGAGCAATTAGCGCAAAAAAAGCCTCATCCTATAAAGGCAGAGAGCCAATTACACGTGATTCTGCTTATCTGGTCTCCGATCCCGTTGGCTGGGGGCTCGTCTGTTACTGACCAATGACTGGTCAACATAGAAACAGCCTCCCCTGATTCCCCAAACAGGGGGCGTGGCCTACACTCCAGAGAAGCCCTGTTGGCTTTGGCCATTCTCCTATGCGTAGGTCCGTGGCTATATTGTCATAATGATTATCCTAACCTTCCTCACGCTAAGGATGATGAACAGTATTGGGAAGCACACATGTAAATTTGGGCCTGTGTCCTGTGTTAGGTAGTCTGTAAGATTCTATCAAGTATTGCCGCTGTAATCAGGGGTAGAGCAAAATATATCTATCTATCTATCTATCTATCTATCTATCTATCTATCTATCTATCTATCGGATAGAGATATGTATGCAGGCTATTAGGATATTTTAATAAGGCTATTTCTAATGAAAAGTAGGCTATTCATGAAGTATAGAAAGTTGAAAGGTTTATACATTGGTGTTACTACATTAATCCCCTTTGGATGTAGTGATTGTAGATCTAAAATCCTTTTGTAGTAGTAACCTATCCAGATAATCTCCTCGACTAGAGGGTCGTACCACTTCTATGGTTTGGAATGTAATTCCCTCTGGGTTGTCCACGTGTTTCTCGCATTAGATGTTCTTTGTATTGGCTGTACGTTTTTCCTCTGCTGAAGGCATCATGGAACTTTTTGGGGGCCTATGCTTAAAGGGGTTGTCCAGAATTAGAAAAACATGGCTACTTTCTTCCAGAAATCGTGCTAAATTGGCTCATGGGTTGCATCTGGTATTGCAAGCCCAAACTATGCTCTATTGAAGTAGCAGAGAAGATGTGGTCCAGCGCTTGGGTAGAGGTAAAATAGAAAAAATATTTTCCAAAAAATATTTTCCAAGTTTAATTAAGTAGCGTTTAAAAAGTCCATTGTAGTATGGTCTCGGTGTGTTGGTAGAAGGAAAGAATGATCCTGTTTAGCCTACGCGTTTCGGACGAGGCACCGTCCTTAGTCTTGGCTGTAGTGTCACTACAGCCAAGACTAAGGACGGTGCCTCGTCCGAAACGCGTAGGCTAAACAGGATCATTCTTTCCTTCTACCAACACACCGAGACCATACTACAATGGACTTTTTAAACGCTACTTAATTAAACTTGGAAAATATTTTTCCTATTTTACCTCTACCCAAGCGCTGGACCACATCTTCTCTGCTACTTCTGTTCCTGCATCGTGTGCCGACACGAAAAAGATCCAGGCGCTGACAGCGACACCCAATCCTTGTGTCAGGTGAGCTGGAGGATTTCTCCCCTTGTTTCCTACTATGCTCTATTGAGGTATATAGGACTAAGCTGCAATACTACACACACAGATTGGTGTGCCACTGTTTTTGGAAGACAGCTGCAATGTTATTTTTTTTTGAACCAGGACATCCTACTTAATCATATTACAGGGAACTTAAGGAATGTCTATGTAAATGCTTCTAACCATAACATTTAAAGGGTATTCCCATCTCAGACATTTGTGGCATATCCACAGAATATGCCATAAATGTCTGATAAGTGCAAATCCAAGCTCTGGGACCCGTACCTATATAGAGAATTGGGCTTACCCGACCCCCATCCAGCCCGCTGAGGTGCCCCTGGCTGACAATTCCAGGCTGAGACTAAGTGGAGTGGTGGCCATGCTTGTGCTCTCTCTATTCTGTTCTATAGGAGCTATGGAAACAGCCAGTGTCCTTCCATTTTGGATCCACTCCTGGTTTTGGATTTTACCCTTTCGCTAACAGGGGTTTTGGGACAGTTTTCACACACAAAACCTTAATTATAAAATAAAAAAAACATATTATATCCCCATAAATTTTCTAAAAGTAGTCACCCGTCACATTGTGAAAATGCCACTCAGCATTTTACATTTATAGGTGTCTTTGTGCAATTTTGAATCAAACATAACATGTAAAATGCATATAAGTTCATGTATGTGGCTAAAAGTCAAAACCAAGCAGAGCCTTAGATGCACAAAACCCAGATGTGCAAGTTCAAGATGTGCAGAGTTCATACGTGCTGTCTATGTCAATATGCACAAAATCATCAAAACTGAAGAGAACAAAAATAACCACTATACAGATGCCATTATGGAAAACCCTAAATGTGACAGAGCACATATACCATAAGTGATTGGATGATAACAAAACATACCACTAAATTATGGGGTCACTGGAAGGCTGTGCAGGGGGAGAGATTGCGGAGACTGTTCTGTTTTCCTACTCTCACTTGCAGCGTTCCCCCCCGACACCCCTCTCCCCTACACAGGCACTGAACTTGGAAAAAAAACAAAACCTTTCATCCCTTTACATGTCTTCTAAAATGTGCTGAACCCTATATATTGCACCCACACCTTTGATTCTGGTATCCGAAAAGCTAAGATTCTGGGCTTTAATATGGTTCTAAGATCTAAGCTCTATCCCTTATATTTTAGTCACAGCAAGAATTTAAAGGGAACCGGTCAGGTGTTTAATGCAGCCCTATCTGAGAGCTGCATATGATTGAGGAAGAAAAGCTGAGCTCAGTGATATAAAAGTTTATATGATCTGAAGAAGGATTTCAGAGTAAAGATTAGCGTAAATCCTGACAGGACTCCTAGGAAGGACAGTGAGGTCCTGCTAACCCCACCCACACAGTGACTGACAGCCTCTCAAATCAGTGTGTAGCAGCTTCTATTTATGACCCAGGAGCTCCTGCTATGGTACTCGCTGCATTATTGTTGCTGTGTGCACGCCCATGACAGATTCTTTTTAATTTCCTTGATTTCGATAAATCTAAACTACTGAGAGGTACAGATTTCTACTGTAATCCCTGCCGACTGTTGCCAAGAATTAAAAAAAAGCATCCCACAAAGTGACAAAGCTTAGGGTACGTTCACACGCAGAGTTAAAAACGGCTGAAAATTACGGAGCGGTTTTCTGAGAAAACAGCCTCTGATTTTCAGCTGTTTTTGAAGCTGAAAATATTTTGTGATGCGTTCTTTCTAGATGTTTTTAAAGCTGTTTTTCCATTGACATAATGAAAAACAGCTCCAAAAATGGCTCAAGAAGTGACATGCTCCTTATTACAGGGAGTTTTTTCTTACGCACCGTTTTTTAAACCAGCGGCATAAAAAACGCCCCATCTGAACGAAACGCCGTTTTTAACATTGAATTCAATGGGCAGATGTTTGTAGGTGTTCAGCTACTGTATTTCAGGGGTGTTTACGCCCCAAAATATGCCTGAACACAGTGTGTGAACATACCCTTATAATCCCTGATTTGCTGTATATTAAAATATTGCAGCCAAAATTGGACGCATTGTTCATTATTACAGTAGCTTGCATCTGACGCATCACAAAATAAAAAATGATGAGCTCTTTAGAACGTGTTGTGACCAGTCATAACTGCAATATAATAAAATGGTACAATAACCTAATGGTCATGTTAAAGTTGTTTTCCAGTAACATAAAATTGATGGCCTCAGGATAAGCCATCAATATCTGATCGGTAAGGCTGGGTTCACACGACCATGTTACGTTCGTAAAGGACAGAACATATTTCGGCCAGAAATCCCGGACCGAACACAGTGCAGGGAGCCGGGCTCCTAGCATCATAGTTATGTACGATGCTAGGAGTCCCTGCCTCGCTGCGGGACAACTGTCCCGTACTGAAAACATGATTACAGTACGGGACAGTTGTCCTGCAGCGAGGCAGGGACTCCTAGCATCGTACATAACTATGATGGTAGGAGCCCGGCTCCCTGCAGTGTGTTTGGTCCGGGATTAGCGGCCGAAATACGTTCCGTCCATTACGAACGGAACATGGTCGTGTGAATCCAGCCTTAGGGTCCAACAGAGCTTCCTCCCTTTCAAGTGAATGGACAAAGCTGTAATACTGTGAACAGCCAATACAAATGTTACTGTGTTGTGCAGTATATGTAATGAAGGGTAAGCAGCCCTTCAAACAGCTGATTGGCGGGGGAGCCGAGTCGGCCCCCAACGATCAGATATTGATGGCCTATCCTGAGGAATAGGAAAACCCCTTTAAATATTGACACTTACCCCATAACCAATTTTCAAAGATACTTCTGAAAATTTTTGAAGCAACGTTCTGTACTTTAGAACGGTGAAATAGGCACGTACGGGGAGAAAATAAAGTATACCACTTTAAATAAATGTAGTAGGGAAAGTATAAAAAGTTGATTGCTAATATAATTAGGATATTTCCTTTAGCTGCCAAGGCACTACAATTGTCAATGGCCAGGCTGCTATAGAAATTTCCCACAGCCATGCATGTTATCAGAACTTGCAGTTCATAAATAATTTGCAGAAAATGTTATGCTTTCCAGCTGGAGCTTAACATCAGACTGGTTGTTTTTTTTTTCTTCCCAGCGAATACAGTAAAAGCCCTTTAATCTGGAATCTACGGGACCTCACGGCTGTCAGATTATCAATATATTTTGGATTACTTGGCAGTCATAGAAATGTGTATTAAATTTACTTTTAAAAAAAATAGAATGCCTTAGGAAATGCAGCCCAAAATAATACAAAAAAACAAAAACAAAACACACCACCCAAAGTGATAGTGGTATATATTATAAATCAGAAAAATCTGATAACATGCAGTTCTATGATAGAAAACAAGTGCTGAGTTATAAGAACATCAGGTTTACCAGTTACTGGATTAAATGGATTTCACCAACTAGAATTGCTATATCTAATAAATCTTCGTTGATGTCCAGATAAAGAATCAAAAATGGGGATCTAAGGGGCTGTTCACATATGCATCAGAGGCTCCGTTAGGGGCCTCCGTCGCAGATCCGGCAAAAATGACTGATTGCTTCTGGTAAAATCAATGTACATCCTGACGGAACAGTTGCGTCTGGCATTCCCTTGTTCTGTTTCTTTGACGGAGCAGAACGGATTGTCCTGACGCAGACGTGAAAAGCCCCAAAAGTAGAGCATTGTCAAAAAGGGGAATAGTTTCTGAGCAGCTACTGCTTTAGTATCTCTAGTGAAACAGATGTGTTTGATACTTTAGCCTAAAAACTGTGAATAAATGGTCAGTCATCCGGTTCTGAAGAACTATACTTTCCTGCTTTAAGATTTTTGTAACGCTGAAATCATCTCCTAGCGTTGCAAGGTTCTGATTAAATTCAGCTGCAAGACATGCAGGGATCTGAAAGAGCAAAAGACAATGTTTTCATTCTGACTAACTAATCATTGGAATAAGAGTATCCATCAACCCACACCAATTACTACAACACCTTGCAATAAAGGAAAATCTTCAGAAATACCTAGAACATTATAAAGAATGAAACGTGGGGAAATTTATTAACACTAGTGCAAAGGAATAGTGGAGGAGCTGCTCATAGCAACCAATCAGAATCCAGCTTATTTTCAGAGGCCCCTTTTAAAATGAAAGACGACAGTCTCATTGGTTGATATAAACAACGATTCCACGTTTAGCTTGCACTGGTTTTAAAATTCTCCCCCATTGTATGAATTTTCAAAACTGAACCATTTGTTTTCAGGCCAGTACACATTAAAGGGAAAGAAACTTCACCCAGTGACATGAAGTGCTCAGTTAGGGACTGAAATTACATGTGTATAAGGGCCTGCAGGAGGACGGGTCGCTGGGCGACTTGGTAAAGAAGATCGTCGAGAGGCTGGAACATTGTCTGTTAAAACCTAAAGAGAGGATTACCGATTAAGACATGCAAACCATGATATTTTTCAAAACTAAGTTGAACTAACTTTACAAATACACTATATGGACAAAAAATATTGGGACACCTACAGGAGCTTTTATGACATCCCATTCTTAATCCATAGGCATTATTATGGAGATGGTTTACCCTTTGCTACTAAAACAGCTTCCACTCTTCTGGGAAGGCTTTCTACAAGATTTTAGAGTGTCTGTGGAAATTTATGCTCATTAATCCAGAAGAGCATTTGTGAGGTCAGACACTGATGCTGGAGGAGAAGGCCTGACTCACAATCTCTATTCTAGTTCATACCAAAGGTGTTCGATGAGGTTCAGGTCAGGGCTCTGTGCAGGCCAGTCAAGTTCTTACACACCAAACTCGCCCCAACCATGACTTTATGGACCTTGCTTTGTGCACTGGGGCAGGGCATGCTGGAACAGAAAAGGGTCTTCCCAAACTGTTCCCACAAAATTGGAAAAATACAATTGTCCAAAATGTCTTGGTGTGCTAAAGCATTAAAAGGTCCATGTCTAGTCATGGGGCAGATAGGTAACATGGGATAGCTCATCAGTATATGATCGTGGGGCTCCGACACGTGGACCCCGCACCGTTCAGATGTTCAGGCTGCCTCCGGCAGTGTAAGTTGCGCAATAGTCGGTGCCGGAAGCAGAAGTCTCCGAACACTATGTGGCAGCCGTGCAGCAATACTACATCTCTGCTCCTATTCACTTGAATAGGTGAAGAGCTGCAGTAACCCAGCACAGCCACTATAAAGTGTACAAAGCCTTCTGCTGCCGACACCAAATACTACATAACTGCCGATGCCATAGGCCGCTTATCGGTGCAGGTTCCGGGTGTTGACTGATGACCTATCTTGTGGGACTAAATGAAACACCTGAATTCAGTGATTAAGAGGTGTGTCCCAATACTTTTGTCTATAATGTATAAGGCTCCATTCACATCACGTTCAGTCTATGTACTATGTCCATAGACCATAAGGTTACCAAAAAAAGTACCGTATTTTCCGGACTATAAGGCGCACATAAAATGCTGAGAATTTCTCAGAAATAGAAAGTGCGCCTTATAATCCAGTGCGCCTTATATATGAACCCGACAGTAAAGAGAGGGGTTCATACAGGATCCTTTACCTCTATCGTGGGCGGCAGGGGTCGGCGGCGGCATACCACAGCACACACCATGCTCCTCCCCCCCGTGCGCCTATGAATTTATTCTTCACTTGGGTTTTTACAGTATCCATAAATGGATTGAGCATTACGGCCACCGTAGTCAGGAGCCACACTGAGTGATACTTACAGCTCTGTGCGCAGGATCCTTGCAATATATCTGTGCTTTAGCGTTAACTATACCCACTACCCCAAAAAATGCCTCCTGTTAAGAGACATGCTTATGATGCAGGTTTCAAGCTTAAAGCTATAAGTTATGCAGTAGAGCATGGAAATAGGGCAGCTGCAAGAGAATTCAACATTAATGAATCCATGGTGCGTAAGTGGAGAAAACAAGAAGATGCCCTCCGCCAAGTAAAGAAGACCAAACTGAGTTTCCGAGGAAACAAAGCAAGGTGGCCACAGTTGGAGGACAAAATAGAACAGTGGGTTATGGAACAGAGAAACGCAGGTAGAAGCGTCTCCACTGTCTCTATTCGACTCAAAGCCACTGCTTTAGCACGTGACATGGAGATCAAGGACTTTCGAGGAGGTCCTTCATGGTGCTTTCGTTTCATGAAAAGGCGTCATCTCTCCATTCGCACCAGAACTACTGTGTGCCAGCAATTACCAAAGGATTATGAAGAGAAGCTGGCCATTTTCCGCACCTACTGCATAACCAAGATAAATGAAAAGAATATCCAGCCAGAACACATTATTAACATGGATGAGGTTCCCCTCACTTTCGATATCCCCGTAAACCGTACTGTTGAGAAAACAGGGACCAGTACGATATCTATACGTACCACAGGAAATGAGAAGTCATCTTTCACTGTAGTTCTCGCTTGTCAGGCTAATGGCCAGAAACTACCACCCATGGTAATTTTCAAGAGGAAGACTTTGCCTAAAGAAAATTTTCCTGCTGGTGTCATCATTGAGGCTAACCCAAAGGGCTGGATGGATGAGGAGAAGATGAGTGAGTGGCTGAGGGAGGTCTACGTCAAGAGACCGGGTGGCTTTTTTCACAAATCCCCATCCCTATTGGTCTGTGACTCGATGCGCGCCCACGTGACCGATACTGTCAAAGCCCAAGTGAAGAAAACTAATTCGGAGCTTGCTGTCATCCCTGGTGGATTAACCAAAGAGCTCCAGCCGCTAGATATCAGCATCAACAGGTCATTTAAAGTTAAATTGCGAGCTGCATGGGAGCATTGGATGACAGAAGGTGACCACACATTCACCAACACAGGGAGGCAACGCCGTGCGAGTTATGCCACTATGTGCCAGTGGATCGTGGATGCCTGGAAGAATGTATCAGTCTCCAGTGTCATCCGAGCTTTCAGGAAGGCTGGAATCACCACTGAAGAGCCTAGCAGCAGCAACGAGACCGACTCGGATAATGAAGAGGAGGACCCCATGCTTGATGCCGAAATCGCCCAACTGTTCAACTCCGACACTGAAGATGACGGATTTGATGGATTTCTGGTGGAGGAATGAACTGAAAAAGTACGGTAAACGTTTTGATTTGCAATTACAGCTGAACCAGTTGCAAGTTATTGTTAAAAAGTGTAATAAATTTTGACTTGCAGTCTGAGCAATGGTTTATTTAACGGTAATGTGCTGCGCCTTATAATCCAGTGCGCCTTATATATGAAACAAGATTGCTTATAAGGCGCTCATAGAAAGTGCGCCTTATAATCCGGTGCGCCTTATAATCCGGAAAATACGGTATCCTTTTGGCATCTGCGAGGCAGATAGACTTTTATTTTTTATAAATGCTCAGTATAGGAAAGCATAGTCTGCTGCACTTACTTTACATTGTGCCCCTGTAAAAAAAAAAACATTATTTTGCATCGGGTTTATGGATGATCTATGTTACTATGTGGTGTATGTTGGGGCTTCACGTTCGGCGCATATATATTATGGAAACATGCTGAACGTAGCCTCTAAATGTGATGTGAACAGAGCCTAAGGTACCATTCACTATGTCAGATAATACTGCTGCTATTAGTTTCTTGCCACTCCAAATCTATAGATTTCGATTAAAATACGTTTAAATAAAAAAGTCAATTCAAAACAAAGCATAAAAGAGCATAAATATACAGTATGAGAGCAAGTGGGCCAGTTTGTTTCAGTTTATCTTCAACATCCATTACAAAAAGTATACCTTTTAATAAATTCTCGCTGTTTCATAGTTTGTTTTACAAATACATTCTCAACATATTAAATGATTAATGTTCAACAGTAAGGCCCTATTCACACAACAGGATTTCCTGGCCGTGTGACGGCCGTTCAAAAAACGTCCGTCACACAGTCGCAGTAGGAATAATAGACCACAAATGGGGCTATTCACATGACCGATTTTTTGACGGCCCTATTTTCGGCCGTTCGGCTCCCATAGAAGTCTATGGTGCCGGGTAATACACGGCCATCACTGGAATGTGTTCCGAGTGACGGCCGTATCTTCCGTCGCTCGCTCTCTCCTCCTCCTCACAGTGCGAAGTGCATGTGAGGAGGGTGGTATTTTTTTGCTCCCTGTATGAGCCCCAGCCACAGCTTCGGCAACGATGTGGCCGGGGATTCCGCTCCAGGAGAAGTCCCTGACTTCACTGTCCATATATGGACACAGTGACGTCAGAGAGTTCTGAAGCGGAATCCCCGGCGCTGTGGCCGGTGCTTCCGCTCTAAGAGAAGTCCCTGACATCACTGGCCATATATACCTACAGGGGGGCTGTGTGCCACTACCTACAGGGGGGCTGTGTGCCACTACCTACAGGGGGGCTGTGTGCCACTACCTACAGGGGGGCAGTGTGCCACTACCTACAGGGGGCAGTGTGCCACTACCTACAGGGGGCAGTGTGCCACTACCTACAGGGGGCAGTGTGTGGCATTATCTACAGAGGGAAGCGTGTGGCATTATCTACAGAGGGAAGTGTGTGGCAAAAAAAATTACAAATGAAATTCATCCGTTTTTAAAACGGACAGGGAAAAAAAACAAATGCAAAACGGGTCAAAATCGACCGTTAAAAACGGAAACACGGCCTGTAACATATGCAAAACCGCCGAGAAAAACTGACCAAAACGGCCGTTTTTATCGGCCGACACTTGGACCCTGTCGTGTGAATAGAGCCTATGGCCGCAATTACGGACCAATTCCCTTCTATTGACCAGGGACACCTTCCCGTATAATTACGGGAAGGTGTCTGGGCCGGGCCGTAGAAAGCCTCCACAAAAGTTAGGACATGTCCTGTCTTTTGCTTTTTATGGACCGTGCTCCCATACTTTGTATGGGAGCACAGGCCGAAAATGCGGGTGTCTGTCCGCGGACGCCATCAAGGACCGTGATTACGGGCACGGCAGTTTGCAGGGGGCCTAACAGACAATGTAAAAGAGGATCTGTCACTGGGGCATTTCTTCTAGAGGAGAATAAGGTGCCTCATGGAGGCACTATATGGCGGCACGCAGACAGCCTACAGGTCCGTAATACTTACTCCTAGCGCGGTCACATGTTTTAAGCGGTAGCCCACAAATACATTTCTCAGTTAAATCACGCAAAACATAACGGTTCCTCAATTTAAACAGTTTAAAAAAAAATGCTTGTGTCCAGATATTGCTGGTAAATACTTGTTAAGGCGTCCCTGGTGTTCTTTTGATTATCTCTGAGAACGCCCACCTAAAGTGTCCAGTGCCGGTGATCACACATTCGGGCAGTGGGACTAAGCTACTGGATCCTCATGTACATGGGAAGCAGAGCAATTCCTGCTATTGTGCAGGCCAGCCAAGAAGAATCAGCGCCAATTGAGAAATAGTTATGTTTGCCTGTTCTAACAGAAATTTCATATTTAACTATGGGACAACTTCAACCATTGGAATAGGTCTACACATGTCAGATCAAGATAATTGGGTTATGTATGGGGCTGCAAAGCACCGCTTCTGGTAATCATTTGGGGAGGCATCTCGCAATCTTCAACCAGCTTGTGTTACAACAGTTTGTCAGAATCATCCCATTTTTAAGCTCTAGTGTTTATAAAATATGGCAAGACCGTACCTGGTGAAACAAATCCCTCAGCACTTCCCTAAACGTGCCAGTGGCAGGAAAAAAAAAAAAAAAGTGTCTCCAAAAGGGCTGTGGGAATGCATATAATGAGGTTACCTAGTATAATTGGTAAATTAAGATGTCCTAAGCCATAAAGGGGAGATATTTGCGCCAGTATACTGGC
Organism: Rhinoderma darwinii; assembly: GCF_050947455.1. NCBI lineage: Eukaryota > Metazoa > Chordata > Amphibia > Anura > Rhinodermatidae > Rhinoderma > Rhinoderma darwinii. The sequence goes on from NC_134688.1 coordinate 354,118,629, forward strand.
AAAAAATAAAGTTAAAAATATTGACGCACGCCTGTTTTGCGCAATTTTTATTTAAAAGCGCTCTTGTTCCTTTTCAAAAGTGGGCGGGGTTAGTGGGAAAAGATGGTCCACCAGCAGGCAGGCAAATGTACTGTAATTTCTGCCAGATATTGCCGTAAATTATAGCGGAAACCTAGGTCAACTACAAAAAGGCACAGATTTTAATTTGTGGTGCGAAGACAGCGCAAGATGCGTGCGCCTCAAGATGCGGGCTTCTAAGGCGAGCATATAAACCGCCAGTTTTCAGAAATCTGGGCCAATGTTTTTATCGTATTTATTTATATTTGACATATCGGCCAGTGGGGGCCACTTACATTTTTTTGGCTGTAGCTGTCAAAACCAAGTGTTCCATCCCCTCCATTCAATTCACATCTCATTTCCATGAGATTCTTCACCTGAACACCTTTAGAAAGAATAGGATTTATCATTACAGCAGATCATAAACCACCACATATAATGTATATGCATATATTGTATTTTGTCGTAAATATAGTGGTAATTTTTCGAGATCTTCAGTTCTCTTTTGTGAGGTTGTGACAATTAATAAATATAGTCACTACTACACAGGGGGAATACAAGTATTTACTAAAATAGACATGTTGGGATAGGGGACAGATCCTCTTAAATAAAATATTTTCTTCCTCTTATTTTTCCGTCGACACATTTGTATGAGGGCTTGTTTTTTTGCGGGACAAGTTGTAGTTTTTAATGGTACCATTTATTGCGTCACATATTGTATTGAGAAAGTTTTAAAAGTTATTTTGTAGGGTGAAATAAAAAATTACCCTATATTTTGGGAGTATTAAGGCATTGTTTATATATATGTGTGTGTGTGTGTGTGTGTGTGTGTGTGTGTGTATGCGCTTGTCTTTTTTCGGGGCGAGCTAGTTTTTATTGGTACCTTTTTGCTAAAAAAAATTCGGCATGTATTTTTTCATGGTGTTCACCATGCGGGATAAACAAGGTTATATTGTAGTCATTCGGACGAGGCAGTACTAATTAGGGATGCACGGTGCATCGAAACTTCGATACTGTTTCGATACTGTGCATCCCTAAACGGTTCGATACCGCTATTTCCTGTATTTCGATACTGAGCTGCGCAGCCGCACAGCTCAGTATAGTAATACATGAATGTATGGGAGCGCGGCTGCGGCTGTGTAATTCAGCCACAGCCCCGCTCCTGAGTCATGATAAGTTCGCGGGGTCAGGATGATGTGATTCGGCCGGCGCTGCACTAATGATCTGCGGCACTGAAGACAGAACATGACGGGCGCACTGCAAAACACCCCCATGTTCTGTCTCCAGTGCCTGAACTGCCGCTCATTAGTGCAGCGCCGGCAGCACCTCCTTATGCTGACCGCGCGCGCACTTCCTGTCAGGAGCGGGGCATTGGCTGTATTACACAGCCGCAGCCCTGCTCTATAACGGCGGAGATCAGAGAAACCTGTCATCTCCGCCGTTATTCCCCTGAATGCTGCGATCACAGCTGACTGCAGCTTTCAGGAGAAAATGAGAAGGGGGGGATGCCCCTGGATCGCGTCACAGGGAATTCCTGTGACGCAATCGAGGGCCATACCATATATGGGAATACAGCCCAGGGTCTATTGACGGACCCCAGGGCTGTCTTACCATATTTCATGTTGTTAGGACATACCCAAGTATGTCCTAACAACTGCCTGTGTGCTATACATACACAGGCTAATGTACTGGCACATATATGATATATGTCAGTACATTAAAGTTTAAAAATAAAAGTAAAAACAAAGTATTGTTAAATTTAAAAAAAAATACACATTCACCTTTTTTACAATAAACATTAAAATAAGTCTCAATACATAAAATATTCACACATTCAGTATTGGCGCGCACAAGAATTTTTTTGCATCATTTATGATGTGTACGCTGTAAAAAAATAAAATAAAAACTGCTTTCTATCACTTATTGTGGGGCACGAGGTGCGATGATGAATTTAACCTCCATGTGCCTCACATTAATAGTAATTAACCCCATCATGTACCTCGCACATTAACCCATTATGACTGAGAAACATGATTGGATTAATTACTATTAATGTGAGGCGCGTTCAAAATTCAACACACGTCGCGCCTCACATCAGAAAACGGAAGAATTTTTTTTTTTTACTACTGTTGGCAAAGTATCGAAATTGGTATCGAAATCGCAATACTACACGAAGTATCGGTATCGAAGTCCAAATTCTGGTATCGTGACATCCCTAGTACGAATTAGGTTTATTTTTTCATATTATTTTAGGGGAAAATTAAAAAAAGGTTTTTGTTTTTCACTTTTAATAGTTTTTTCCTTATATTATGAAAACATTTACTAATTTTTACATACTTTCTAGTCTCACTAGGGGACCTGAAGATGCAATCATTAGATTGTTGGTACAATACTAATGAATTGCAGTGTACTACGCTTTTAGCGTCCTCATATTAAGAACTTATTAGGAAGATCAAGATGGCAGACCTGGGGGCCTTCATTAGGCCTCCAAGCTGTCATGACAACCACATCGCAGGGGGGCTGATGGGGTCACTGAGGGGCCTCCCCCTCGGTCTAACGGCTTAGACACTATGGTCAATAGCAATCGCAGCATCTAAGTAGTTTAATATTTGGAATCAGAGTTTTTGCAGATTCCAGACATTAGTGAAAAGTGACAGCTGGAAAACACACCAATAATACACAACTGATACCCGCTGTCTATGTATGTCAAATGTTAGGAAGTTGTTAAATTATACTACAGTTATAAATAAAAATCATATGCTGCAGTACTTGCTAAGAAACTTTAACTTTGCCCTGTAAGTTTTTAGTAAAGTACCCCCTCCTTTCTGAGAACTAACAGCAGATACACCCGTGCTGCACAGTCACGCACGCACAGTAAAGCTCCAGCAGCAGACAAAGCCCTGTGCACTCTCACTTAGGATCTACACTACCGTTCAAAAGTTTAGGGTCACTTAGAAATGTCCTTATTTTTGCAAGAAAAGCACCGTTTTTTTTCAATGAAGATAACATTATATTAATCAGAAATACACTCTATACATTGTTAATGTGCTAAATGACTATTCTAGCTGCAAACGTCTGGTTTTTAATGCAATATCTACATAGGTGTATAGAGGCCCATTTCCAGCAACCATCACTCCAGTGTTCTAATGGTACATTGTGTTTGCTAACTGTGTTAGAAGGCTAATGGATGATTAGAAAATACTTGAAAACCCTTGTGCAATTATGTTAGCACCGCTGTAAACAATTTTGCCGTTTAGAGGAGCTATAAAACTGACCCTCCTTTGAGCTAGTTGAGAATCTGGAGCATTACATTTGTGGGTTCGATTAAACTCTCAAAATGGATAGAAAGAGAGAGCTTTCATGTGAAACTCGACAGTCTATTCTTGTTCTTAGAAATGAAGGCTATTCCATGCGAGAAATTTCCAGGAAACTGAAGATTTCCTACAACGGTGTGTACTACTCCCTTCAGAGGACAGTACAAACAGGCTCTAACCAGAGTAGAAAGAGAAGTGGGAGGCCCGCTGCACAACTGAGCAACAAGACAAGTACATTAGAGTCTCTAGTTTGAGAAATAGATGCCTCACTGGCAGCTTCATTAAATAGTACCCGCAAAACACCAGTGTCAACGTCTACAGTGAAGAGGCGACTCCGGGATGCTGGCCTTCAGGGCAGAGTGGCAAAGAAAAAGCCATATCTGAGACAGGCTAATAAAAGGAAAAGATTAATATGGGCAAAAGCACACAGACATTGGACAGAGGAAGATTGGAATAAAGTGTTATGGACAGACGAATCGAAGTTTGAATCACACAGAAGAACATTTGTGAGACACAGAACAACTGAAAAGATGCTGGAAGAGTGCCTGACGCCATCTGTCAAGCATGGTGGAGGAAATGTGATGGTCTGGGGTTGCTTTGGTGCTGGTAAAGTTGGAGATTTGTACAAGGTAAAAGGGATTTTGAATAAGGAAGGCTATCAGTCCATTTTGCAACGCCATGCCATACCCTGTGGACAGCGCTTGATTAGAGCCAATTTCATCCTACAACAGGACAATGACCCAAAGCAGACCTCCAAATTATGCAAGAACTATTTAGGGAAGAAGCTGGCAGCTGGTATTCTATCTGTAATGGAGTGGCCAGCGCAGTCACCAGATCTCAACCCCATAGAGCTGTTGTGGGACAGCTTGACCGTATGGTACGCAAGAAGTGCCCATCAAGCCAATCCAACTTGTGGGAGGGCCTTCTGGTAGCATGGGGTGAAATTTCTCCCGATTACCTCAGCAAATTAACAGCTAGAATGCCAAAGGTCTGCAATGCTGTAATTGCTGCAAATGGAGCATTCTTTGCCGAAAGCAAAGTTTGAAGGAGAAAATTCTTATTTCAAATAAAAATCTATTTCTAACCTTGTCAATGTCTTGACTATATTTTCTAGTCATTTTGCAACTCATTTGATAAATAGAAGTGTGAGTTTTCATGGAAAACACAAAATTGTCTGGGTGACACCAAACTTTTTAACGGTAGTGTATATCCAGAAGAAACCTCACTGTGCTGTTGTAATCTATTGGAGCTTTGCAGCAGAGACTTCCTCCTGTGTATGGATGCCTAACGCCTAATGCACAAGACCGTTGTGCGCCGGCCGGGTCCCGTCAATGAAGCGTGGAACGATAGGACCTGTCCTATCTTTCCATGGATCGGAGAATCGGGTCAGTATTCACGGACCTGATTCACCCGCTAAAGGGAATGGGTCCGTGAAAATCATCAGGTCCCACTCGAATGCCGTGAAAAACAGCCCAAGTGGAACTCGGTCATGTGTAACTGCACTAAGACTGCTGCTGAAAATTTACGGTCAGTTACAGGAGGGCACAGCACGGTTGTCCCTGCTGCTGTAACACCGAAAGGAGGGGGACCCATGCTTGAGCCGTATATTACAGCCATGTGCATGTGCCCTAACACCAAAGCGTGCAGTGGCTTAATTGAAATTCAGTGACTTAAGAAGAAATTGTTATTTGTTCATGGTTTGTGGTTGTATTTTTGCCCCCAAACTTGTTCTCGCTGTGTTGTAAATTTATTAGAAATTCCTATTAGCCAATACGAGTTCCATTAGTGCCCAGTGTACAATCCTGTGACATGTAGGTTCTCTTTGAAAAATAGCTTGAGAGAATATACTGCTGGAAAGGTTGTGTGGGAATTGCTTTTCTTGAAGCTCAGATTCTGAATCTAAAAAAAACAAACACAACTGTCAACACGTCGGCCAATTGACAAGGAGAGGAGTTTGCTGCTCACCAAGCAAGCACTCACGGGGGCAGATGGGGTGGGGGTGGAAGCATGGAGGTTCAGACGTGACGAGGCAAATAGCTGGGTTACCGTTAAAAGGTGGGGTAGAGCGAAGAGTGGCAGGGAGAATAGTCCTGACCTAGAACACCCCAATACATTTGCCAAGTTGGCTAATGACGGGGACGTCCGTTCAGGGGTAGCACTGCTGGAGAAGGACCCTTTCTCTAGAAACCAGAGTAATGTCTGCTCCAGTAAAAAAGCGAATGCGAGAATAGGAAAGGCTAGACAGGTCCTGGTAGTGGGATACTCTATTAGGGTAATCTGTCTCAAAGACTGGGAATACAGAACAGCGTATTGCCTTCTGCGTGATCGGAATATTGTAGATCGGGTTAACAGATTATTGGGGGGGGAGGGGCTGGCGAAGACCCAGTGGTGATGGTGCACACTGGCATGAATGACAGTTAGCAGGTAGGTTCATTGGCAAAATTTTTGTGACATGGGTAGCAAGCTCAGGTCAAGGACTACAAATGTACTATTTTCTGAAATACCACCTATACCACACTAGAGAGGCAGCAGAAAATTAGGAAGGTAAACAAGTGTCAAGAAATGGCGTAGGAAGGAGGGGTTGAGTTCTTTGAGAACTGAGCCAACTTCGCTGTTGGCTACAGAATCCACAGTAGGGATGGGCTGCACCTGAATTGGGAGGATGTAGCGGTGTTTGAAAGAAAATGGCTAGGAGGTTGGAGAAGTTTTAAACGAGGGACTGGTGAAGGGCAATTACAGTATAGAAAGTCGCCGTGCAGACCTGGCCTTAGAATAGATGTTGGAGGAGAATTGTGACAGAGGGGATAAGTGATACATGGCTGGATGATAGCTATGACAGGGCTGTTAATATGCAGGGTTACAGTCTAAGGCCCCATGCACACGAACGTAAAAACGCCCGTAATCACGGGCCCATAGACTTCTATTGGCCACGGGTACCTTCCCGTATGCTTACGGGAAGGTGCCCGTGCCGTTGAAAAATATAGAACATGTTCTATTTCAGCCCGTAATAACGGCACGGGCAGGCCCATAGAAGTCTATGGGGCTCCCGAAATTACAGGTGACTACATGTGTGCACCCGTAATTACGGGAGCGTTGCTAGGCTACGTCAGGAGACAGTCACTGTCCAGGGTGCTGAAAGAGTTAAACGATCGGCAGTAACTCTTTCAGCACCCTGGACAGTGACTACCGATCACAATATAGGTCAACGTGTAAAAAAAATAGAAGTTCATACTTACCCAGAACTCCCTGCTTCTTCCTCCAGTCCGGCCTCCCAGGAGGACGTTTCAGCCCATGTGACCGCTGCAGCCAATCACAGGCTGTAGCGGTCACATGGACTGCCGCGTCATCCAGGGAGGTCGGGCTGGATGTCGAAAGAGGGACGCGTCACCAAGACAACGGCCGGGTAAGTATGAATTTCTTTTACTTTTTCTACGGAAAGGGCTGCCCCTTCTCTTTATCCTGCACTGATAGAGAGAAGGGGCTGCTGATTAGTGCAGTGCAATTTTGCAGCGAAAACGTGCCCGTAAATACGGGTGGAATACTGGTTACACCGTATCCGTATTTACGGGCACAGGTCCGTAAATACTGGTGCAATACGCCAGTATTTACGGGAGGAAAAGAATACGTTCGTGTGCATGAGGCCTTATAAGAAATGATCGTACTAATAAGAAAAGGGGGAGGGGTTTGCTTATACATAAAATCCTGCCTAATGCCCATCCTGCGTGATGATATCTATGATGGAAATGAATAGATGAATCCCTACAGCTGGAAATAAGGGGAGGGAGAAAGAATAAAATACTGATAGGGATTTGTTGTAAGTCTCCTAGTATAATGAAAGAAGGAGAAAATCGACTAATAAAGCAAATAGATGAGGAAGCAAACCATAATGAATTTATTATTATAGGAGAAGAAACCTGCAGTTAAAACAAAGAAAATAGGTTAACAATAATAAAAAAGACAACGGGGGATATTTATCATACGTTCTATACCAGTTTTCTGGCGTAGAATAGTCGCAAATGCCCCAAAAGTTGCAATTTGCTACATTTACACTTTACAAAAAAGGTGTGGCTTATCACTTATCAAAAAGGGGTAGGACCAGATGCAGCCCAACAAGTTTACTATCTTTTACGCCAGAAAGTGTCAAAATTATAGCGTCAATTATAGTGTCAAAATTATAGCGCAAATCTACGGCAGCTACGATTTGCCTTTCTGGCACACGGACAGCTCAAGATTCGACTAATTTAAAAAAATTGGCATATTTTATTCCAGCGATCTTTATATTCGGTATGATGTATAATACGTTAGTCTAGATAAATCTGCCCTATTTACTTTTAGACCAAATTTTAAATCAATAGGGAGTTGAAACTATCTCCCTGATCACAAATTAGCAGAGCACAGATACAGAGAAAACAAAACAGTTAAAAAAAAAAAAAAAGCTAGTCTACTAATATTCTACAAGTCCAGTATCCATTCTCACTACTCCGGATAATAGTCACAGTTTATATATCATGAGAGGGCTCTGAGCTGTGAAGAGTGCCCCTTTCTGATCGCGGAATGTAGAGGTCTAACCCCTTAATGACCCCCCCCCCCCCTATTTTAGGCCCTAATGACCAAGCTATTTTTTTTTGTTTTTCTATAGTCTCATGCAAAGAGCTATAACTTTTTTATTCTTCCGTCGACATAGCTGTATGAGGACTTGTTTTTTGCGGGATTAGTTGTACTTTTTGATGGTACCATTTTGATTGACTTTTATAAACTTTTTTTAGGGGGGGGAATAGAAAAAAAAACACTGAAATTAGGCCACTGTTCTATGCATTTTAAATTCACACCGTACACTGTGCTGCGTTAACACAATACCTTTATTCCATGTGTCGGTACGATTACGGCAATGCCACATATGTAAAGGTTTTTTATGTTTTACTACATTTACACAATAAAGACTCTTTTGAACTAAAATTATTTGCTTTTTGCATCGTCGCTTTCCAAGAGCCGTAATCTTTTTAGTTTTCCATCAATGTAGTGATATGAGGGCTTATTTTTTGCGGGACGAGACGTAGTTTTGATCAATACTGATTCGGGGTACATGGGTCTTGTTGATTGACTATTATGAATTTTTTGGTGGGGCAATTGAAAAAAAATAGCAATTTCGCCATTGTTTTTTTGCGTTTTTTTTTTTTTTACGGTGTTCACCATGCAGTTTAAATTACATTAACTTTATTGTTTGGGTCATTACAGTCGCGGCAATACCATATATGTGTACTTTTATTTATTTTTTACACTTTTACTAAATAAAACCACTCTTTACGGTAATTTTTATTTCACATTTATTATTTTTTTAGTCCCACTAGGGGACTTTACTATGTGATCTTTAGATCGCTGGAATAATGCTTTGGTATACTTCGTATACCAGAGCATTTTTGCCTGTCCGTGTAAATCTGACAAGCAATCTATTAGGACGTGCCCCCGGCTACCATGGCACCCCATTGAAGGCCCGCGAGTGCATTTGCGGGCCGCCGATGTGTGAAAGAGAGAGCTCTCTCCCTCTGTAGACAAGTTAAATTCCGCGGTCGCTATTGACCGTGGCATTTAACGGGTTAAACGGCCGTGTTCTAAGTAAACACGCCTAGTTCTGCATTAATTAGGTATTATGATACAGACCCTAAATTTCGAATATTGTCGAATGACAGGGTCTGTTTCACTGGACTGGTTCTTGGCAAATGTGGTGTCGATATTCAAAATAAGGGCCAAAATTTGACATCTATTGTGGGTAAAATATCCTGGAGTTTCTCAATGAAAATAACCTTAAAGCGTACCTCCAATGACATTGCCTAAAAATCATTTTTTGCACAGCTGAATAGAGCCTTTCACTACAGTTCCAAACGATACCTATATTATGCAGATAGCTACTTCCTAGCCCTATATCTGGTCGTTATGCTTGTCAGAGAGTAAATGTAAAAAATCTGGTCTTGCTGCTTCATGAAATGGGCGGGCACTTCCTTATAGTGACATCAGCTAAGGGAGTTGAAGCCAGATCTCGTGCCCTTATATCCCAAGATGCTTTGCTTTTAACTCGTGCATGAGCCAATCAGCTCAACTAATCAGGTCACAGAATCTCCTGCTGCAATCTCTCCCCAGCATATAGTATCTATACAGACATCTTCTGCAAGACTAGAGACGGACAATTGCTGCAATCAATGGATCCCTGCATCATGCTAATATATATATCATGATGTTATATAGTGTGTGTGTGTGTGTGTGTGTGTGTGTGTGTGTGTGTGTGTGTGTGTGTGTGTGTGTGTGTGTGTGTGTGTGTGTACACACAGAATTTTCACATACGTTTTTCCCTCCCCACGTTCCAAAAGCCATAACTTTTATTTTTCCATCAATATTGCCGTATTAGGGCTCGTTTTTTGCGGGACAAGTTGTAGATTTTCACTGCACCATTTAATGTAGTGGGAAACAGGAATAAAAATATTTGTGTGGTAAAATAGGAAAAAAACGGCGATTCCTCAATCTTTTGGGTGGTTTTGTTTTTACGGCGTTCACTGTGCAGTAAAAACTGTGCATTAACTTCATTCTGCGGGTCAAGACGATTACGGCGATGCCAAATTTATAACGTTTTTTTCATGTTTTACTACTTTTACAAGGAAAAAACTGATTGCTAAAAATAAAATGTTAGTTTTGTCGCCACATTCTGTCAGGCATAACTTTTTATTTTCCTGTAGATTGAGCAGTGTGAGGGCTTATTTATTGCGGGGTGAGATGTAGTTTCTATTGGTACCATTTTGGGGTACATGAGACTTTTTGATCACTTTTTATTCAATTTTTTGTGGGAGATGAAATAACCAAAAAACTGCGATTCTGGCGTTGTACTTTTTTTCGGTGTTCACCGTGTCGATTAAATAATTATATATTGTAATAGTTATGGATGCATCGATACCAGTTATGTTCACTTTTTATCTTTTTTTTTACATTGTGCTTGAGAGGAAAATTGGAAAACGGGGGTGTTTTGAGCTTTTCATTTTTCTTTTATTTATTAAAAAAGTTATTTTACTGTTTTTTATTTCTCCCCCTAGGGACTGTTGCCTCTTACTCCAGCAGAGAAAATAGCGAAGACTGGTATATAAAACGCCAGTCTTCATAAATCAGTCCGAAAGCCTCCCTACTCCCCTTGCTGGCAGACTACAGACCACGATCCGTTGTGGGCGTGGCCTGTATTTTGCCTACAGCTGGGGTGATGCAGCGGTCACACAGTGGTGAAGATGGGAATGCCTAGCCAGCACAGAGGGCGTAGAAGAATTGCTTCCCGGATCCAACAAGCTCACATCAGTGCGTGCCTCAGGCTACTCCTGATAAATTGCTACTATGGAAGCGTAAATCTGTCTCGCAGCCTCTACCTCATCAATCCCTGTTCCGCACAGCGAGGCTAAGTTCACATGTAGCGTAAATACTGCAATTTTCTGCAACGGATTTCGTTGCGGAAAATCGGGAAGTTTTCCGCAGTGGACATTCCGGACGAAAAACTGCACCGTAATTTGGCACCCGGGGCGAATTTACGCAGCGTATCCGCCCTGTGTGAACTATAGCCCAACAGTGCATACACAGATGCATCACCACCAATGAAGTTACCCAGCGTTCACACAGCAACCCCGGGAAGCTTGAGTGACGCAACGGTCCATATATAGATGACTCTTTAGATCAGGGCTCCACCTCACGTCTCAGGTCATCCCTCTGACGGAGCCGCCGTTCTTCTACTCCAGCGACCTGATCACCTGCCAGAGGCTGCATACTGAGGGGACACTCGTTAAGAGTAGCGAACCCTGCAGACTGCCAAAAGCCCGGAGGTGTCTGAGTTCCCCCAGTGGGATTTGTGTTAGTGAAGATAGTAGTTGGTTGCAAACTATTTTCTGCGGTACAAGACAGCACTTTAATCTTTGTCACAGAGCCCAGAGGTTGGCAGGTGTTTCTGCACTGCCTGGGCCTTTTCGCTCATCTCTGACTCGGTCACCAGTCTAGGCAGGTAGGGGGTGTATGGTTAACGTATCCCACTGTATGCCTATACAGTGGGAGACATGTTGCAGACTTCCAGAGGTATACGTCTGGAGTCCTCACGACGGAGGGCTCAGACCGTAATGTTACCAGGGTCCTATATATTCTAGATTTCTGGAGATGGGACGATAATCCAGGGATTTATATAATATGGAGCAATTGGCATCAGCCTCATGTGTTTTCCACTTCCTCTTGCTCAAAACGGTAGGATTATAGGTTGGACTTAGTGGACAAGTGTAATTTTTCAACCTTATCTATGTAACCATATGCACCAACCTTCATCTTCACTATCTGAATACTGATCCTCATGTCCTCCTCCATTTTCTTTCACCTGCTTTTGTTCAAGTAGTTGCTGTAACTTCTTTTCATAAATGGTCCTGGTGGTGGCTAGAAAAGATAATTTTTATATACATATACACACACACACACACACACACACACACACATACATTTAAAAAATACAATTTATGTATTAGTCCTATAACACACATAATAGACTATGCTTTATTGGCTGTTTTGAGAGAAGATCAGTCCAGCTTTGCTAAGCATCGGCCGTCTGGAGATCGTGTTTCAGCACAATCTCCATGAAATATCAGAAGCCAAAAGAACGCAACACTTCTAAAAGGGAAAAACTCTAAAAGGAAATGTGCGGAATTATGCAATCACTGAAATGAATTCATAACTTTTGTTCTCTATAATGCACTAGACAATCTCACTTTACATGAGCGGATTTTAAATGCTCGTATCTGTACTTGTAATCCTGCACTGCATTTCAATTATTGCATAATACCACATCTAGGAATAGGTTTTTTCTGAGAGCTGTGTGTATAAACCTAGTTCTGTATTTAAAAACACACACATAAGAGATGTATATTTTACTTTTGTGTAACTATATTAGATAAGCGTACATACATGTATCTGTGCACATTTCTACAAAATGATCACCAAGTATTTGTTCATCTCTAACCAATGCCATTACACCTATGTGGCTAGAAATGATAATGGATCTATGGTCGGTTGTTGGCTTTGATCTACAGCGAAGGATTATTCTCTTGTGCTGAGTAATCATTGACTATCATTGACTGACTTCCTGTACATCGATCTGGCACTCCCTCCCCCATGGCAGCTCTGTAAGATATGATATGCATACGTAAGATGGGTCCCGGATTGACCCCAAGTTCCCTCAGCTGTTCTTTTAGCTCATTGTCACTCAAGCTTTTTATGTCCATCTTGTCGCTTCTCTTTTCCTCGAGCTGAAGCTGAGAAAGGAAATGAGAACGATGTTAACAGGGATTTGTAGGAGCCTGCAATACATGCTAGTAGCACAATAAAGATTAACGCTCTAGTACATTTTTGGTTCAATGTGGGGAGGGGCTGAATTGTAACCCTTTTGTTGCTATACCATCTGCTTGAAAACAGACAATGCCTAGGTACAACAATCTACAGGAGAAAAAGTCATGTTGTACAATCTAATTTGACTAGAAACAACTTGCCTTGCACGTGGCCATGGAAACGTATGCTGTGGTAAAAAAAAATTCTTATTGTAGTTTATATAACATACCGTTAAAACTAGAGACTAAAGCCTTACTGTAACACGGGTTATAATTTCAAGTAATGTTTCTACAACTGGACACAAGTGTAGAGATTCAGTATAAGGCTGCGTTCACATCTGCGTAAGGGCTCCACTCTGTCGGAATGGAGCCCTGACTGATTCAAAAGGAAACCAGAGGTTTCCATCACCTCTGATTTCAATGGTGACAGATCCGATGCAAATGGTTTCCGTTTGTCTCCGTTGTGCAGGGGTTCCGTCGTTTTAATGGAATCAATAGCGTAGTCGACGTTCCTCCCACAGGTTCTTCATCGGAGCCATGGAAGACTGAACAGACATCGCCTTCAGCCGCTGCAGATTCGGATAAACGTCCTGGCACGGCTGGAGGCGATGTCTGTTGACTCTTCCATCGCTCCGTTGAAGGACCTGCGGGAGGAACGTCACAGCGTAATCTCACGAGATCACACTGTGCAGTGAAACAATCTGGGCTGGAATGAAGAGAAGTGTATGACGCCAATTGGTCACTGATTGGTCAACGTCATACACTTCTCTTTACAACGCCCACTTGGTAAAAATTTTAAAAAAAACACCCAATTGGGCATTAAGAACTAATTAGCATAAATCTAAAATGGTTTATAACTTGCTCAAAAATGATAGTTTTTCAAAATAAAAAAACACTTATCTACATTACAGCGCCGATCAGATTAGGTAGGAGATAGGACATTTATAATCTGGTGACAAAGCCTCTTTAAGTTGTTTAAAGAGAACCTTTCACCTGCCCATAAATGAGCAGCTGAGTGCAGCATGTAATGGGCAGGGCTGCACAAACCCTGGGGAACTTTAAAAAAAATTCCTATCCTCCTCCGCTATTTAGATATCGGTGCCGTTATATTTGGCGCTCGATATTTAAATAACCACCTGAACCGTCAATAGGGAGTGTAGTTGGCAAGGGGGCGTGTAACATCGCTGTGACACTGTCCAATCAGCTATGAATAGTGTCACAGCAAGAGCTGGAGAGAGGAGAGCGTGTGCGCTCATGCTCTCACAGCTGCGCGTGCGCTGCATCTTCGGGAGCAGCATCGGAGCTGTGCGCGCATGTGGGCGGGCGCTCGCGCACGCTCTCACTCACCAGTCAGCTCTAGGCAGACAAGGACGACAAGACTGTGTGAGGTCTCACGAAAGATCACAGTCTATTCGTCCTTGTCTGCATAGAGCTGAAGAGTGAGCGTGCATGCGCGCGCACAGCTCCGATGCCGATCCCGAAAATACTGCCGCCGTCATGGAACAGAAGAATTCTTCTGCTCTTCTGTGGTTGCGGCGGAGCTGCGCTTGCGCACACGCTCTCCACTCTCCAGCTCTTGCTGCGACACTGTCCATAGCTGATTGGACAGTGCCACAGCGATGTTACACACACCCTTGTCAATTTTACGCCCCGTTGACAGTTCATTGGGTTGTTTAAATGTCGGGCGCCAAATGCAACGTCACAGATATCTAAATAACGAAAAAAAATAAAAAACATTTAGTGAGGCATGGTTTATACAGCCCTGCCTATTACATGCTGCACATGTATGGTGACCCAAACCAAGACTTTTTATTTTGTAGTGAGCAATCTAATGCATTCACTATTGATAGCAATTTGATAAAGCTAATTATCTCATTACAAAAAAAAAAAAAAATACCGCTGTTATAAAATCGCTGTCCATAGGAATGCATTAGGCTTGGGGCTATTTATGTCAATATAAACAATTGCTGTGATGCCTGATCCGTCTTTCCAATGACTGGTAGGTCAGGGTCACAGAGACTCTGTACACATTCGATTACAAATGGGATCTGCCAACAATTCTCTACGTGTATAGCCACTTTACATCCATGTATGCATGTATGTAAAACAATGGCCTGCATCCCTCCTCAGCTGTGATTCCTCATACCCCATTCTAGTGACCATTTATGCAATTTTTGATGTTTTTTTTTTTTGCCAAAGCCAGAAACCGATACTAAAAGAAGGAATAAGGCCAGAATCACACAAGCAGTTGTTGGTTCTGTTTTTTGAGCCAAACACAGCACTGGGCACAAAAGAAAGGAAATGCAGAAGTATTGCAGTGTATGTTATGATCGATCAACCAATCACATGGTCTAGTATCCTAGTGACACTGAAAAACAAACAAAATGCCAAAATTATGTTTTAAAAAAAGGCATACATAATTCATATCAAAGTAGGGCTGGGCGATTCAAAATCGAAAATCTAAATCAAAATCACGATTAATCAAACTTGTAACCTCGATTACTGAAAGATTTAGGTCACACCCATTTTACATGCCACGCCCCCTATTTAAATGCTACACTATTGAATATTTATCCCGAGCCTGCTGTATACTACTGTATATAATATACCCGACACTGCCCCCACGCAGTATAATGCCCCATAGCTGCCCCCACACATTATAATGCCCCATAGCTGTCCCCACAGTAGAACACCTCCCATAGATGCCACCACACAGTATAATCCCCCATAACGGTCCTCCACACCATATAATGCCGCCCATAACTGCCCTCCACACAGTATAATTCCCCCATAGCTGCCTCTACATAGTATAATGCCCCATAACTGAATTCCACAGTATAATGCCCCTATAGCTGCCTCCACACAGTATAATGCCCCCATAGCCGCACCCCACAGTATAAAGTCCCCCATAGCTGCCCCCACGCTGCATAATGCCCCATAGCTGCCCCCACGCTGTATAATGCCCCACAGCTGCCCCCAACAGTGCCTGATAAAAATAATAATATACATACTCACCTAACCCTGTTCCAATAATAAGTGGAGATCCCTCTGGTCTGTGCAGCTCGGCGCAAACAGGCACGATTACGTCACTGCCTCGCGTCCAGCGAGACAAAGTGAATGGTAGAGAAGGGACCTTACAGTCCCCTGCTCTACCATTGGATTCAATTATTTGCATCTTGAATTTGCAGATACAGTTTAAACCGGGAAAAAAAAAATTTGATATAACCGAAATGCGCAAGAGGACGTCAATTAATTGATGTCGATGTAGCTACTTACCTGCAAACGCCGATGCTGCTGCAGAATCAACTGTAGCCTCTGGTGCCGATGTGTCCTCGCTCGTCTGACACGATGCAGGACCTGTGAGTGACGTCACAGCGTGATCTCTCGAGAACACGGATGTATCTGCACTGCCAGAAGCTGGGCGTTCTGAAGAGAAGTGGATGATACTTCTCGTCAGAACGCCCAGCTAGTAAAAGAAGTAAAAACGCCCCGATGTACGCACATAATACACGCCCAGTTGTACTTTTACTTTTCAACACGCCCACTTGGACTTTTGCAAGCCTCATTTGCATAAATACAAAAATGGTCATAACATGGCCAAAAATGCTCGTTTTTAAAAAATAAAAACGTTACTGTAATCTACATTGCAGCGCCTATCTGCTGCAATAGCAGATAGGGGTTGCAAAATCTGGTGACAGATCCTCTTTAACAAATGCCTTGAGGGGTGTAGTTTCCAAATGGGGTCACTTCTCAGGGGTTTCTTTTTATTATTTCACATCTGAGCCTCTGCAGTTGTGAACCAATACTTTGTAAATCGACAAATTAGGCCTCAATTTTACATGGTACGCTTTCACTCCTGAGCCCTGTCAAATGTCCAGGCAAAAGATTAGGGCCACATGTAGGGTGTTTCTAAAACCAGGAAACCCAGAATAATAATTAGAGAGCTGTCTTGTTATGGTGGCACAAGCCGGGCACCACATATTGGCATATCTATGGAAAAAATCCCATTTTCACTCTGCAACATCAAGTTCACACTAATTTCTACAAAACACCTGCAGGGTTAAAATGCTTACTACACCCCTAGGTAAATGCATTGAGGGGTGTAGTTTCCAAAATTGGGTTACTGCTGGGGGGTTTCCACTGTTTTGGGCCCACAGGCACCCAGAAACCAATCCAGCAACATCTGCACTTCAAATGGCACTCCTACCCTTCTGAGCCCTGCCGTTTGCCCAAACAGCAGTTTATGACCACATATGGAGTATTGCCATACTCAGGAGAAATTGCTTTACAAATGTTGGGTTCTTTTTTTCCTTTATTTGTTGAGAAAATGAAAAAATTTGCGCTAAAGCTACGTCTTATTGAAGAAAAAGGATTGTTTTTATTTTCACTGCCCAATTCTAATAAATTCTATGAAACATCTGTGGGGTCAAAATGCTCACTACACCCCTAGATGGATTCCTCAAGGGGTGTAGTTTCCTAAATGGAGTCACTTTTGGGGCGTTTTCATTGTTTTGTCCCCTCAGGGGCTTTGCAAATGTGACATGGCCTCCGCAAACCATTCCTGCTAAATGTTCTCTCCAAAAGCCAAATAGCGCTCTTTCCATTCTAAGCCCTGCCGTGTGTTCAAACAGCCGGTTATTACCACATGTGGGGTATTGTTTTACTCGGGAGAAATTGCTTTACAAATTTTACGGTGCTTTTTCTCCTTCAGTCCTTGTGGAAATGAGAAAAAATTAGCTAAACCTACATTTTCTTTGAAAAAATTTAGATTGTCATTTTCAGGGCCTACTTCCAATAATTTATGCAAAAAACATGTGGGGTCAAAACGCTCATTATACCCCTAGATAATTTCTTTGAGGTGCCTAGTTTCCCAGATGGGATCACTTTTGGGGGATTTTGACTGTTTTGGCACCGCAAGAGCCCTTCAAACCTGACATGGCGCCTAAAATATATTCTAATAAAAATAAGGCCCCAAAATCCACTAGGAGCTCCTTTGCTTCTGAGGCCGGTGCTTCATTCCAGTAGCACGCTACGGCCACATGTGGGATATTTCCAAAAACTGCAGAACCTGGGCAACAAATATTGAGTTGCATTTCTCTGGTAAAAACTTCTGTTATAAAAAAAATTGTATTAAAAATGTATTTCTGCAAAAAAATATGAAATTTGTACATTTCACCTCTACTTTGCTTTAATTCCTGTGAAATGTGTAAAGGGTTAAGACATTTTCTAAATGCTGTTTTGAATACTTTGAGGGGTGAAGTTTTTAAAATGTGGTGACTTTTTGGGGGTTTCTAATATATAGGCCCCTCAAAGCCTCTTCACAAGTGAACTGGCCCCTGTAAAAATAGCATTTTGAAATTTTCTTGAAAATGTGAGAAATTGCTGCTAAAGTTCTAAGCCTTGTGAGGTCATAGAAAAATAAAAGGATGTTCAAAAAACGATGCCAATCTAAAGTAGACATATGGGGGATGTTAATTAGCAACAATTTTGTGTGGTATAACTGCCTGTCTTACAAGCAGATACATTTAAAGGACCAGTGTCACGAAAAAAAATAATTTTAGATCAATTTGCTTTCAGTGTTTTATTAAAAAAATTGTTATTTATTTGTGTGTTTTGTGTTTTACTTTTTTTTTTTCACTTTTTCTTGTCCATGGGGGCTGCCATTTTTTTTTCCATCTCTGTATGTGTCGATTAACGACACATACAGACATGGAATACGGCACATACAGTCCCATAGTGAACAGTCCAAATTGAACTGTGCGACGTGCCATTTTCTTGTGGACCGGAAGTCTCGGCCGGACAGTAAGATTACTACTTCCGGACTTGTGCACTTGGAGCGGAGGTAGCAGACGGAGCGGACGGACCGGAGGGAGCGGCGGCGGCAGAAGCAGGTAAGTTAGGTCTGTGTATGTTTGTGTTTTACTGTATGTTAACCTACTACACTGTGTGTTAGCTCAAAAAATGGCGACACACAGTGTAGGAGGTTTGACCGTTCAATCCCCCTCGTTTCTCCCGGCACTAGCCAGGATAAAGGAGGGGGGATTCTGAGAGCTCACTAGAGCGAGTGAGTTTTCTCAAATTTTGCAGCATAAAGCAATGTGGTTGCTTTACCACATGCAGTGCTGCAATTTTGGGAATTGTTCCATCTAGTGACCAGCGCTGGGAAATATTATAAATTAGAATCTAATTTCGTGAAAAAAATGTAAAAAATTAGAACAATGTTTCATCACCTATACACTAATTGTTTAACTAAAAAAAATAATAATTTTTTTCTAGCGACACATTACATTTAAATTGAGAAAAATGCTAATTTTTGACATTTTTCGCCAAATTTTGGTGTTTTTCACAATAAAATACTGAACATATCGAGCAAATTTTGCCAGTAACTTAAAGTACAATGTGTCACGAGAAGACAATCTCAGAATCGCTTGGATAGGTGAAAGCATTCCAGAGTTATTACCACATAAAGTGACACGTCAGATTTGAAAAATGAAGCTGTCAGGAAGGTCAAAAGTGGCTAAAGAGGGAAGGGGTTAAAGTTAAAAAAAAAATTCTACATGACTAAATGCGGTAACTTTTAAAAAAATTTCTTTAGTCCCCCCTAGGAGACTTGAACAAGCGATCATTAGCTGGTACAATACACCGCAATATTTATGTATTGAAGCATATTGTGATTTAGGCCCTGTTCGCACAGATTTTTTGCCGCTATTTTTGCAGCGTTTTTCACCCACGGCCACTGAGCACGGCAGGCAAAAAAAAACGGTGAAAAACGCTTTCTCTGCCTCCCATTTATTTTAATGGGAGGTCAGAGGCGGAACTGCGGCGAGAAAGAGAATGCCGTTTTTTTTACCGCTGAGCAGCTAAAAGCCGCAGCAAAAAAAAAAAAAAAACGCCTCCGCCTCCCATTGAAATCAATGAGAGGCGGTTTCAGCCGCTGATTCCGACACGGTATCAGCGTAAAAAAAACCCACTGTGAACCAGATCCTATTAGGAGCAGAAAGTTCAACCATCAGCACCCCAAGATCGCCAGTGGAGTAACAGGGAGGACCCTCTACCTTCTATCTAACCGCTATTGACCACGGCATCTAAGTTGTTGAACAGTTGGGATCGGCATTCTCCCTGATCCCAGCCGTTAGTGAAATGTCAGCTGTAATGACACCCGCAGCGTATGAAGCAGGCACATTGTGAGCCTGCTCCATACTCCTGCCCATGACGCAGTTACATCATTGGTCGTTAAGGGGTTTGAGGGCATATGCCCCGTCCATTTATAAACAATACGTCCCCAAACTACAGCATTCCGGTAATCAAAACTTTCCCCTCCCCCACTTCATCAAAATAAAATGTTACGATTACAAAAGGTTCACGTTTACCGGCTTCCCTGTGTAAATATCAGTTGGACTGGTAACCTACCGGCCTGGTGGTAACCCTGAACACATCAAACAAGCACACCACAAATCATATACACACACACAGCAAATAAAGTGCACATGCCTGGGACACATGTCACACAGTTCAGATCACGTCATACACTACGATCACACTATAAACGTCATTAATACACATTAATCCCACTGCTAGCCACCAAGGAGATTAAGTCCATCCGATCCAAAGCCCCGCCCAGACAATTTAATATCCGCCCACTAACGAAGCAAAGCCACGCCCCCACCAAAACAAGTGTGTCAGGGCCCTGCTGCAAGCTATTACTTCATGATACAATTAGCGCTCCCTCCCCTCTGGAAACCTATGCAGCGGCACAATCTATATGTCCACCCCTGGAGGAGGGGGAACAAAGGAAATGTATTTGCTCTTCCGGAAGTTTCCCCTCCTATATACTAGAAAGCTGCAGCAAGTTAGGAGACGGGTGGAAGGGGTTATTATAAGGCACAGGATGAGGTTAAGCGTGGAGGAACTAGGTGATGGTATTTTCTTCAGCCCTTCCTTCCTGTTACCCCTGTACTAGGACTATATGCTTTGTAGGAGGGGTGACAGCAGAACAGCGCTTACCATCATGCTGTACTTTCCTCTGCGCGCGCACTCGGGCTGCCTCCTCTCACTCCACGTGGCCAGTGAGCAGGGTATCAGGTGAGGCGACGATGAGACCCCGCCCCCCACATGTGCCGCGCACGTGAGGCCCCGCCCCCTCCTGTGCTGCACATGAGCGAGGGGACACAGACTAACCTAAAGCCCAATAGTCGAAAATCGCTATATATCCATCTACATATGAATACTAAAACTGAAGTAACCCCTTTTTCAGGGCTGCACCGTCCATGAGATAAAGTGAGCACCTTACCTTATCTCAGGCGGTGCTCCTCCGTGCAGAAAATTAATAAAAAGACGCCACACCCTGCATTGTTTGGCATTTCATGTCTTTGCTGACATTTTTTTGACAAGTCGCGACAAAACCTCTAGAAAGCCGGGTTCCCACGTAGCGTAAACGCTGCAGAATTTCCGCAACGGAAGTGTGTGCGGAAATTCCACAGCATTTACAGTTGTAGCAAAGTGGATAAGATTTAGAAAATCTCATGCCCACGAAAAAAATCGCAGCGTAAACTCTAATAAATTGACCTGCAGTGCAGAATTTAATGCTGCGTTTTTGTTGATTTTGTGATGCGGATTTTCCCCTTTGAATTCAACGGGAATGCAAAACACGCAAAAGAAAGCAGAGTGTTGCGACTTACGTAATACACCGCAAAAATCACAGCTCCGGAAAAACAAATATGCTTACCCAGAATGCCCCCCTCCTTCCTGCAGTCCAGCCTCCTGGGATGACGTCCAGCCTCCTGGGATGACGTCCAGCCTCCTGGGATGACGTCCAGCCTCCTGGGATGACGTCCAGCCTCCTGGGATGACGTCCAGCCTCCTGGGATAACGTCCAGCCTCCTGGGATAACGTCCAGCCTCCTGGGATAACGTCCAGCCTCCTGGGATAACGTCCAGCCTCCTGGGATAACGTCCAGCCTCCTGGGATAACGTCCAGCCTCCTGGGATAACGTCCAGCCTCCTGGGATAACGTCCAGCCTCCTGGGATGACGTCCAGCCTCCTGGGATGACGTCCAGCCTCCTGGGATGACGTTTCATCCCATGTGACCGCTGCAGCCAATCACAGGCTGCAGTGTCATCGTAGGACGACGGACTACGCGCAGAGAAGAGGGAGGGGGGTAAGTATCGACGTTTTCGCAGCAGAAATTCCGTCTGAAAAACCGCACAATGTGGTGCGATTTTTCGGATGGAATGTACTGCGGGTTACAGGTCGGACACGCTGCGTAATTTTTACACAGCGTATTAATTTAGTAGTCTCGTGTGGGTCCGATTTAACCCCTTACCAGCATTTGACGGAAGTGTACATCTTCGACGGAACCCTTGCACAACGGAGACAAACGGAAAACATTGGCACCGGATCAGTCACCATTGAAATCAATGGTAATGGAAACGGAAACCTATGATTTCCGTTTGTGTCAGTCAGGGCTTGCAGGAAGGAAAAAACGAAAACAGAAGCCCTCAATCGACGGAATAAAAAAGTTATGGTTCTCAAAATATGATTTTTTAACAAAAATAAAAACATTAAATTTGGTAGCGGAATTAAATTACGCACCGCAAGCCAATTTATTAACGTTTACGCTGCGATTTTTGCCCGCAACATAAGAATTTCTATATCTCATCCACTTTGCCGCTACCGTAAATGCTGCGGAATTTTCGCACTCAATTTCATTGTGAAAATTACGCAGCGTTAATGCTACGTCGGAACCAAAGGTATGTGGACATACAGTTTTACAAAATCTTCCAAACGCTGGGACCAGTTTTATACGCAAAGAGGAGCTGACCGGTTCCTTTTAAGGGCTTTTAAATACGTATTAACAGAATTGCTGCGTATTTTCAGTCTGGAATTGCAAACAGAAAATATGTAGTGGAATACAGTAGCAGCAAAGTGGATGTGATTTAACAAATGCTGACACACGATGCGGAAATAAAATTACGTCCAGATATTCACCTGTGGTGCGTAATTTTATTTCCGCAGCATGTCAGTGGAATGATTTTCTGATGTACTGAGGAAATTTGCTGTGGAATTTCTTACAAGGGGTGGAAAAGACATCATAGGAAGAAAAATATCACAATCACACAGCCCATGAAAAAACTGACAAAAAAAACCCGCATCAAAAATCGGCACTATTTTCCGCAGTAAGGGCCAGTTCATACGTTGTGTAAATACTGCGGATTTTCCGCAACGGAATTAGTTGCGGAAAATCCGCAGCAAATACAGTAGCAGCAAAGTGAATGACATTGAACAAATCTCATCCACACGCTGCGTAAATACTGAGCGGAAATACCGCTCAGAAGTTGAGCTGTGATGCGGAAATTAATTCTGCAGCATGTCAATTGTCCTTACGTAAACGCTGCTTATATGTTGCGGGATTTCCCCATTGAATTCTATGGGGATGTAAATCCTGCATCAAATAGCAGTGGTGGTTTTTTTGCCGTGGATTAGCAGCAATCCCACTGCAAAAAACGGTACTCTGAAAAAAATTATTTTTGGACTTACCTAGGAATCTGTGTTTCATCCTCCTGGGATGACGCTTCATCTCATGTGACCGCAGCTGCAGCCAATCACAGGCTGTAGCAGTGGTCACATGGATGAAACGTCAACCCAGGTGGGGCGACCTGCATGACGTCAGAGGGCCAGCCTCCTGTGAGGACTCTTCATCTCATGCGACCGCCGCTGCAGCCAATCAAAGACTGCAGCGGTCACCTGGAATGAGACGTCATCCCAGGACGCGGGTCTGCTAGCTTGCCGGTTAAGTGCTGTAGCGTTTCGCAGCGGACATTCCGGGCGAAAAACCGCACCACAGCCTCAGTGCTCAGACCCCCAACGATCAAAACTTCTGACATGTTACTATGAGACGTCAAAAAGTTTAGTTACCCTTTACCCCCTTGGTGACATCCCACGTACAGTTACGTTGCTGCCACCAAGGGGTTAGTGCATTGTCACATATTTGTATGGCTCCATCACCAGCGGGTGTCAGCTGCATTTCCCAGCTGACTCTTTGCTGTGACGACAGGGACCGGACTGAGGTCCGATCCCCGCCGATTAACCATTTAAATGCTGCAGTCAATTGCAACCGCAGTATTTAGGTGGTTTGTAGCTGATCGGCACCTCTTTCGACAAGATTGCGGGGTTGCCTATGTTTGCTATGGCAACTGGAGGACTAACTAACTGGCAAGTATGGAAGCCTTTTAGGCCCCGCCCAGAGACGGGACCTAATAGGCTTGCTGTCAGTGTGTAACGGACAGCTCTAATACACTGCACTACATAGGAAGTACAGTGTATTAGAATAGTTATCGGGGCTTCAGGCCTTCAAGTCCTCTAGTGGGCCGAAAAAAAAAAAAGCTAATAAAAATAAATCAAATTTCAAGTTAAAAAAATGAAAGTCTTTTATTATAGGAAAAAAACAAACATAAAAAAAAATACACATTTGGTATCGGGCGTCCGTAACGACCCCAACTATAAAACTAACATTTTTCTTGCACGGTGAACGCCATAAAAAAAATGCCAGAATCCCTGTTTTTTGGTCATATCTCCCAAAAAAACTGAATAAAAAGTGGTAAGAAAGTATGTACCCCAAAATAAAATAACCAATAAAACTTACAGCCCATCCCGCAAAAAAAAGCTCTTACACAGCCTTGTTAACGCAAAAATAAAGAGCGTTATGGCCCTTAGAATATGGTCAAAAGATTCAAAAAAGTGATTTTATTGTGCCAACACTGCAAAACACAAAAAAAATAAAAAACTATATACATTTGGTATCGCCAAAAAAAAATAATAAATGAATTTAAAAAAATCAAAAAGTCACATGTAGGCCAAAATTGTACCAATGAAAACTATAGATTGTCCCGCAAAGAAATAAGCCCTCACACAGCTCCATTGATGAAAAATCAAAAGTTACGGCTCTCGGAAACGGACGGCACAAAAGGTGCAGAGTATGTTCCAAAAGGGGCACCGTTTATCAGTGCGACACTGGCCACACATCTATGGATTGTTTTTTATTTACCCTATTATACCACCTTATTATGCCTTGATGTACTTTGCCCAGCTTACATGTGCCCCCACATTATAAACTGAAAATCCCAAACAGAACTTCTACCAAGAAAAACCCACGCTCCAAAAGCCAAATGGCGCTTCCTCCCTTCTGAACCCCACAGTGTGCCCAAACAGCAGTTTACGTACACATATATGTTATTATGTTACTACCCTACCTGGGAGAACCCGCTTAACAGTTTATAAGGTATTTGACTTCAGTGGCACAAACTGGGCACACTAAAATGGCAAATCGGTGGAAAACTAATTTCTACTATCCGCTGCACATTATTCCTAGCACAAAACACCTGTGGGAAAAAAAATCATCAGTACCCTTCTTGATAAATGCCTTGAGGGGTGTAGTTTCCAAAATGGGGTCTGTTCTTGGGGGTTTGTTTTACTATTTGTCCTCAGAGCCCTAGAGTTGTCGGCCAATGCTGTCAAAATCACCAAAATAGGAGTCATATGGGCATGGTGCTCTTTCACTTTTGAGCCCTGTCATATGTCCAGGCAAATGATAAATACCTTGAGGGGTGTAGTTTCCAAAATGGGGTCACTTCTTGTGGTTTTTATAATACTCGTACCTCAGGGGCTTTGCAAATGCGGCATGGCGCCTAAAAACCAATCCAGCAGAACCTGCATACCAAACAGCGCTCCTGCCTTTCTGAGCCCTTTCGTGTGTCCAACCAGCAGTTTATGACCACATATTGGTTATTTTCGTACTCCGGAGAGATTGCTATATAAATGTTGGGGGTTCTCGCTCTCCTTTATCCCTTGTAAAAATAAAAAAAAATTCTACAATTTAGTGGGAAATAAATGTCTATTTTCATAGCCTAATTACAATAAATTCTGCAAAAAAATCTATGGTGTCTAAATGCTCACTATACCCCTAGATAGATTCCTTGAGGGGTGTAGTTTCCAAAATGGGGTCACTTTTGGGGGTTTTCACTGTTTTGGTCCCTCAGGGGCTTTGCAAACGCAACAAAACACCCAAAAAAATTACAGAAAAATTTGAGCTTCAAAAGCCAAATGGTGCTTCTTCCATTTTGAGCACTGCCGTGTGTCCAAAGGTCAGTTAATGACAACATATGGGGTATTGCCGTACTCGGGAAAAACTCCTTTACAAATGTTCTGGTGCTTTTTCTCCTTTTTTCCTTATTAAATGAAAAAAATCTGCGCTAAAACTTCGTTTTCTAAGAAAAAATGAAAATGTAGATTTTCATGACGTAATTCCATTTTTAGCAAAAAACCTGAGGAGCTACATTGCTCAATATACCACTAGATAAATTCCTTGGGGTGTAGTTTCCAAAAAGGTATCTTTTTGGGGGTGTTTCCACGGTTTTGGCACAAGACCTTTTCAAACCTGACATGGTGCCTAAAATATATTCTAATAAAAAGGAGGCTCCAAAATCCTCTAGGTGCTCCATTGCTTCTGAAGCCTGTGTTTCAGTCCAGTAGCACACGAGGGCCACATGTGGGATATTTCTAAAAACTTCAGAAAAATAAATATTGCATTTATTTGGTAAAACCTTCTGTGTTACAGAAAAAAATGGATTTCCTAAAAAAAAAAAGTCAAAAAATTAAACTTGTAAATTTCACCTTCATTTTGCTTTATTTCCTGTGAAACACCTAAAGGGTTAAGAACATTTCTAAATGCTGTTTTGAATACTTTAAGGGGTGCAGTTTGTAAAATGGCGTGACTTATATATTCTAATATATAAGGCCCTCAAAGCCACTTCAGAACTGAACTGGTCCCTAAAAAATAGGTTTTGGAAGTTTTCTTGAAAACGTGAGAAATTGCTGCTAAAGTTGTAACATCCTAGAAAAATAAAAGGATGTTAAAAAAAAAAATGCCAACATAACGTAGACATATGGGAAATGTTAACTAGTAACTATTTTGTGTGGTATTACTATCGGTCTTACAAGCAGATACGTTTATATTTGGAAGTTTACATTTAGAAAAATGCTAATTCTTGTGTTTTTCACTTATAAACACTGAATTTATCGACCAAATTTTTCCACTAACAAAGTACAATATGTCACGAGAGAACAATCTCAGAATCGTTTCGGTAAGTAAAACTATTGCAAAGTTATTACCACAAAGAGTGTCAGATTTAAAAAAATAGGCTGTGTCCAAAAGACCACAATTGGCTGTGTCTCCAAGGGGTTAATGGTTATTTTTGATTAGAGGGGAAAAAGCATAACAGTTAGGCTTCTTTCACATTTGCGTCATGGGTTCAGTCAAACCTTTCTGTCAGGGGAACCCATGAACGGAAACCAAACTAAAACCATAGCTTTCCGTTTGCATTACCATTGATTTAAATGGTAACGCATCTTTTGCAAATGGTTTCCGTTCGTTTCTGTAAGGTTTCTGTTGTTTTGACAGAATAGCGTAGTCAACTGTGCTATTGATTCCGTCAAAACAACGGAAACCTCACAGAACGGTGACAAATCAATGGTAATGCAAACGGAAAGCTATGGTTTCCGTTTGGTTTCCGTTCATGGGTTCCCCTGACGGAAAGGTCCGACGGAATCCATGAACGGAACCCCCGAGGCAGATGTAAACAAAGCCTTATACTGTAAGGTTATAAATGCACACTCTAGAGCAGCGACATCCAACTTGTGGCTTTTCAACAGCTGGAGGGCTATAGGTTGAGACCATTGCTACAGTGTTGGGTAAAAAAAAACAAAAACACAAAATTATTTTAAAATAGCATGTACATGAAGTTGTAGGTTATCTCCAGTACATCACTGGAGGACAAAAGGCAGTCACATATATTTAGCGGTTTGTAAAGCCAACATGAACAAACAACTCCATTATGTAATGAAATTAAATTGTGTTATTATAATATATTTAAAGGGGTTTTCCCATGAGACACATTTATGACATATCCACAGGATGTGTCATATAGAACGGGGCTCCCTAAACCCCATTCTGCCGCTCTGTGTTGCGGCAGAAGTAGGTGAATTCCGACCACGAATTAGGAAACAGCGTAGCTCGCTGAGCTACGCTGTTTCTGCAAGTCTCATAGAAATGAATGGTAGTTATAGAAACAGCGTAGCTCGCATACTACGCTGCTTCCGTTACTGCCAATCCCTACTATGGAAATTACGGATACTCCGTAGCTCAGCGAGCTATACTGTTTTTGTAACTCCCGACCATATAGTCAGGAAGTGGCCGGGGAGGCAGAGGGAGCAGAAAAAGGTAGAATGGGGTTTAGGTGGCCCCGGTCTATAGAGGTAGGACCCGCATCTATCTTACATTTATGACATATCCTGTGGATATGTCAAATGTCTAACATGGGAAAACCCCTTTAAGGCTGGATTCACACGAGCACATTACGTCCGTAATGGACGGACATATTTCGGCCGCAAGTCCCGGACCGAACACACTGCAGAGAGCCGGGCTCCTAGCATCATACTTATGTACGATGCTAGGAGTCCCTGCCTCTCCGTGGAACTACTGTCCCGTACTGAAAACATGATTACAGTACGGGACAGTTGTCCCGCAGCGAGGCAGGGACTCCTAGCGTCGTACATAACTATGATGCTAGGAGCCCGGCTCCCTGCAGTGTGTTCGGTCCGGGACTTCCGGCCTAAATACGTCCGTCCATTACGGACGTAATGTGCTCGTGTGAATCCAGCCTCAGACTCTACTGCACAGGCACATTTGGAATAATTTTTTATCCAATTTTAAATGGCGTGATAATCACATATAAAATCCTATTTTACGAGTGTTTAAATACCCTAGTGTAATAGGTTCACTGGCTAAATGGTAAACAGGTAATTTGTACAGACCATTCTGTGGATCTCAACACCTGTCTTCTTGTAGTTTTGAAAATCTGTCAACATTTTCCCACAAAGGGTTTGTTGCCTAGCAACAACCCTACGCACGGTGACCTTCTGCCCTGCCTGTCAGCCCTAGAAACCGCTCCGAAGTCTAAACGCCAAATTTAATGAGTCAGTCAAAAGCTCGTTTTCCCCTCATAGGAATTCGGACATTTGTATTAATATTTGTCAGAAAGAAGGAAGGTAAATGTTATATTTTACTCTGTGAATTTTTTAAACGGTGCCTTTCATTTTCTCTATGGTGCAAGCAGGTAAAAAAAAAAAAAAAGATATAAAAACGCTAGAGCTGGTCATAGACATTAAGATCCCATTTTTTTTCTTCATCGGGCATATATAAAACAGATATTTCCAAAGATATGAAAATGGTTTAACACATTTTTTAACTTTTTTGTTTAGGCATATGACATTCAAAATACAGGAACTATTTGATTTTTGGAGACTTCTGAAATAGACGGAAATCTACAAAGTGTATGCCATATATTATTCACGTTCTAATATATACAGGGCCATTCAAAAAGGATGGCGCTAAAGTCAAGGCCTGTAGTTAAAGTAACATCAGTGGTAAATGGCCAGTGACTGAATCAAAGCAAAACTGGATTAGTTGCCCATATCAGCCAATCACAGCACAGCTTTCACTTTCAAGAGCCAAATATGAAATGTGCTTACATAGTGTGACATAAGATGGCGACATGGAAGCAAGAAAAACGCTTTTTGCGCGTTGGAATTTACAAGAACGGTGTCTGACAGTACAGCGAAACTTTTACAATTAATTTGGTAAATGTGCTCTGCATAGAAACATTTCGTGCTGGGTGAAGAAATTCTAAACCACTGGGTTTGTGTGTCATGGGAAAAGTCTGGGCCACCAAAGACCTGAGCCAACGCATCACGGAAACAGTGGAGTCCATATCCGAGGATATACTGGAACGCGTCTGGACAGAACAGGACTACCGCCTACACATCTGCTGTGTCTCCAATGGAAATCACTTTGAACATTTGTAGTGTATAGATAAAACTTGGATAGTGTGTCTTTTCAGGTTAATAAATTTGTGTTATGTTCTCTCGGTTATGAATACGGAGGCTACAACTTTGCATATATATATATATATATATGAGATCATTTTACTGTAAGGGTAAGTTTACAAGAATGCCATTAATGTGGATTTTACCTGCAGATTTGGCTGATAAAATCTGTGGCGGAATACAGTACAAGGCAAGTAGATGAGATTTTACCAAATCACATCCACAAGTAGAAATTTTCAGCACATATATACAGATTTGTCGTGGATGTTCCCCATTGACTTCAATGGAGTAGAAAAAGAATCCGCAATCAAATACGCAAGTAATGTAGTGTTGCAGATTCTCTATGGATCCACTACAAAATCCGGAAGTGTGAATTTTAAACCACAGAAACTGCATCTTGGCCCTTTTAACCGCATCGGTCAGTGAACCACAACGACGACTCTGCTGTCAGCGCTTACTGTGTGTTCCTCTGATGCCTTATATAACCCTATTACCAATCATATCAAAGTTGATCAACTTTGATATGATTGGTAACAGGGCTATCAAAGGCATCAGAGGGACACAGTAAGCGTAGACAGCCATGCAGTCAGTGCAGTTCAATGCCTGATGCGGCTGAAAATGGCAAGATGCAGTTTCTATGTGTAGTGAATGCATAGGGGGCTGCATCTCAAAAAGTAAGCACAATTTGTAATAATCAATTAGAAATATATTTATCAATAAAAACATTAAAAAAAAAATAATGCCCTACAAAAGGTTTACGCAACCTTTAGGCTATGTTCACACAGAGTATTTTGGGGGAGGAATATCTGCCTCAAAATTCCGTTTGGAACTTTGAGGCAGATATTCCTCTCCCTGCACGCCGATTTTCGCGGCAATTATCGCGCCGTTTTTCGCCCGCGGCCATTGAGCGCCGCGGGCATAAAACAGCGAGAAATACCCTTTCTCCTGCCTCCCATTGAAGTCAATGGGAGGTCGGAGGCGGAAGCGCCCGAAGATAGGGCATGTCGCTTCTTTTTCCCGCGAGGCAGTTTTACTGCTCGTGGGAAAAAGACGCCGACGCCTCCCATTGAAATCAATGGGAGGCGTTCTCGGGCCGTTTCTGCCGAGTTTTGCGACGCGGTTTCCGCGTCAAAAAACTCGGCAAAATACCCCGTGTGAACATAGCCTTAAGCATCCATATCTTAACAATATTAGATTGTGTAGAAAAAAAACAAGACCAGAGAAAAAATAAATACCGTATGTTTTGGACTACAGGACGCACTGAACAGTAAGGCACACCCATAAATTGTAGTATTAGAGGAGGGGAAAAAAAGGTTTTGCCTTCAACCATATCTCCGAACTTTTGAATTAGGAAAAGAGGGACATTTTAAGCCACGCCCCTAACCACGCCCAATATCCCGCATAAACACATCAAATCACGGCCAGATCCTTCTGCAAATAGCAAGCGCACATTCTCACTGCGGATCTCTAGACTGTCTGGATATCACAGATATTATATTTCAGGTTATATTGTCTTTGTGTTACTTTTCCTCACTTGGGTATAATATTTGCTCATCACGGCGGCAGCAGCAGGACAACCCAAAAGGCTGAGAACAATGAAAGTCAAGAGAGAGAGACACTGTGGTGGATGAGTTTTCAATTGACAGGTAGCAGAGTTAGGGTATGTTCACACGAGGGCGTCCGTTACGGCTGAAATTACGGGGATGTTTCAGCCTGAAAACATCCCCGTAATTTCAGCCGTACCGGCATGTGCAGGCGCTTGAACGCCGCGTCAATTACGGGCGTAATTAGCGCTGCTATTCATTGGAGTCAATGAATAACGGCTCTAATTACGGCCAAAGAAGTGACAGGTCACTTCTTTGACGCGGGCGTCTATTTACGCGCCGTCTTTTGACAGCGGCGCGTAAATATACGCCTCGTGTGAACAAACGTCTGCCCATTGCTTTCAATGGGCAGATGTTTGTCAGCGCTATTGAGGCGCTATTTTCGGGCGTAATTCGGGGCAAAAACGCCCGATTTACGTCCGTAAATAGGCCGTGTGAACATACCCTTACATGATGGGGATTTTTTTTTCCAGTTGTGTAACTCTGCTAACGGTCAATGAAAAAAATCATCCACATGAGCCCCCCTGTACATAGCTCCACACTCAGCCCCCCTGTGCATAGCTCCACACTCAGACCCCCTGTGCATAGCTCCACACTCAGCCCCCCCTGTACATAGCTCCACACACAGCCCCCCCTGTACATAGCTCCACACACAGCCCCCCCTGTACATAGCTCCACACACAGCCCCCCCTGTACATAGCTCCACACACAGCCCCCCCTGTACATAGCTCCACACACAGCCCCCCCTGTACATAGCTCCACACACAGCCCCCCCTGTACATAGCTCCACACACAGCCCCCCCTGTACATAGCGCCAGACACAGCCCCCCTGTAGATAGCGCCAGACACAGCCCCCCTGTAGATAGCGCCAGACACAGCCCCCCTGTAGATAGCGCCAGACACAGCCCCCCTGTAGATAGCACCAGACACAGCCCCCCTGTAGATAGCACCAGACACAGCCCCCCTGTAGATAGCACCAGACACAGCCCCCCTGTAGATAGCGCCAGACACAGCCCCCTTATACTTTGTGCCAAAATGCTGCCAGAGCGGTAGAGGTAGCCGGCCCTACTGCCGCCACTCTCCGCTCTGCGTTGACGTCACTCACCGTCAGAAGAAGGCAGGTGTCTTGCAGCGGCATCCTCACTGGTGTCGATGCCGGCCTGGGAGTGAACCAGTCCAGTCACCTGACCGGTGAGGTCAGGTGACAGGTCAGGTCCACTCCCGTGCCGGCAAGACTCCTGCCTTCTTCTGATCGCTGCTGCAGTCAGCAGCGATCAGCTTTCTTGATGCAGCGCCCAGCGGGACATTTTGCAGACCGCCCGGGACGATGGGACACCGGTGAGAAATCGGGACTGTCCCGCCGGATCCGGGACGGTTGGGACGT
Organism: Rhinoderma darwinii; assembly: GCF_050947455.1. Lineage (NCBI taxonomy): Eukaryota > Metazoa > Chordata > Amphibia > Anura > Rhinodermatidae > Rhinoderma > Rhinoderma darwinii. Next base: position 354,151,306 of record NC_134688.1, read on the forward strand.
ATGCTTTTAACTGTATATTTCCTGGGTAATATTGAGACAATAAGGTACCACAGTGCACCAATACAATGGCAGCCACAGTGCCCCCAATACACCAGTCACAGTGCCCCATAACAATGTCAGACACAGAAATACAAGATATTGGCAGTAATCATGCTCTCACCCTCCCCTGAACTCACCAGACAGAGATGTGGAAAGGCAGGGGTTTAATGGTGTTGAATGTGCTCTTCTTGCTCTGTACATAGGAGGGGGCGTGGCTAGAAGGTCCTTACAGATCAGCACCTGCACAGATTTACTGTGCTACGTGTACAAATGTCTGAGTTATCTGCTCACTGAACTGTGAGATTTGACAGAATTGTGTGTGTAAAATGTGACGGTTAGTGAGCAGATAACACAGATTTTTTAGACACAGCACAGGACATGCTGCTTCAATTACACTGCACTGCAAGGACCTTTAACACCTTCCTGACATCTGACATATCCATACGCCAAAGTCGGGTAGGGGAAGTATGGAACGGGCTCACAGAGTGAACTCGCTCCATACAAAGCCGACACTTCAGAGTAACGAGCTGCATCGCGCTCGAGCGCGATCCCGCTCGTTTAACTTGTTAAATGCCATGGTCAATAGCAACCCCCTCTAACAGCTCATCGCGCCCCCCGCAACGCAATCACGGGGGGTGGGGGGCGATGATTGCTATGGCTGCCTGGGGGCCTAACGTAGGCTCACAGGTCCGCCATCTTTGTGCTCCTAATAAGCGCTGCCTCCGGCAGGGCTTCATATACCCCTGTCAGAGTCACAATATATTGCAATACAATAGTATTGCAGTATATCGTGCAAGCGATCTAACGATCGTTGGTTGATGTCCCCTAGGGGGACTAATAAAAAAAAAAAGTTAAATAAAAGTTGTTTTTTATGTAAAAAAAATTGTAAACGCCAGAATCTCTGTTTTTTGGTCACCTCATTTCCCACAAAAAAATGAAATAAAAAGTGATCAAAACGTCGCATGTACCCCAAAATGGTATGTTTAAAAACTACAACTTATCCCACAAAAAATAAGCCCTCATACCACTTTATCGATGGAAAAATAAAAAAGTTATGGCTCTCGGAATTTGGCTACACAAAATAAATTTTAAGTTTTACACTTAGGTTTTTACTTGTAAAAGTAGTAAAATATAGAATATATTTGGTATCGCCGTAATCGTATTGACCCACAGAATAAAGTTAACATGTCTTAATTGCACAGTGACTTCTGTAAAAACGACGCGAAAAAAACAATGGAGGAATCGCTGTTTTTTTTTCATTTTCTACCCCACAAATAATTTTTTTTCCCCGTTTCCTAGTACATTATATGGCACATTAAATGATGCTACGAAAAACTACATCTTGTCCCGAAAAAATCAAGCCCTTATAGGACTATATCGACGGAAAAATAAAAAAGTTATGGCTTTTGGAAGGTGGGGAGGAAAAAATGAAAATCTGAAAGGGCTGCGGCAGGAAGGGGTTAAAGCTTGGAGCTCAGTGGCTTCTTCATACCCTAACAGCTGTCTGCTTTCAGGAGATAAGCAGCAGAAGATTACAGCACAGATTCTAAGATAAAAACTGTGTCTTAGGCCTTATTCACACGAACGTATAATACGCGCGTGATTTTCACGCGCGTCTCACGGACCTATGTTAATGAATGGGGCCGTTCAGACGGTCAGTGAATTTCACGCAGCGTATGTGCGCTGCGTGAAACTCATGACATGTCCTATATTTGCCCGTGTTTCGCGCTGCACGCACCCGTGATGCACGCTACAGTAGTAAAGACTATGAATGAAAACAGAAAAGCACCACGTGCTTTTCTGTTTGTAAACATAAAAACAGAGTGTCATCATGATGCCGGCTGCGAGAAAATCACGCAGCCGCGCACCATATGCTGACACACGGACCTTTTGCGCGCAAAACGCAGCGTTTTTTGCGCGCGCATAACGCACCCGCTCGTGTGAATCCGGCCTTATAGTCCAATAAATACGAAGGAAGGCTGGGAGTTTCTCTCTGTCCGAGGTAGCATTCAATCTATCCATCTCAAATACGCAATCATAGCCAAGTACACATGAAGTGTAAATACTGCAGAATTTCCATCCTAAATTTCTGTGCAAAAATTCTGCAGCATTTTTGCAAGAGAAATTGACATGCTGCAGATTGAAACTGTACCGTAGGTCAGTTTCTGCACGTCTTTTCTGCAAAACAATTCTCAGAGTGAATACGATTTTTTCAAATCTTATCTATTTTGCTGCTATTTTAATATGCTGTGGAATTTCCACACGAAAATTATGCATATGTATTTATGCTACATGTGAATTTAGCCATAGAATGGATTAACACCATAGGTAGATTATTAGGATTGATCCAATATTGTAATATGCCCTATGTACAAGAGTTGCTTATCAGGCTTAAAGAGGTACAGGCAGGGCCGGCCCTAGGATAGATGGCACCCTGTGCGAAATGATCTTTCGGCGTCCCACCCCATCATTAAAATAAAATGCCCCATAAAAAAATTATAATGCCCCTTTAGTGCCCCCATACAGTATAATAATATAATATATTACAACCCCTTCAAGGGCACAGTATTTTGTCCTCTAATTGTGCCCACAGTATAATGTCCGCTTAGTGGCCCCCACACAGTATAGTGCCCCCCAGTAGATTTTGCCATACAGCCTCCTTGTAGACAGTGCAACAGGAGAACTACAGGAGAATGCCAAATAACATTCTCAGTGAGCGCTAATTGCGTAAAGAACTTTCCTCTCATATACAAGGTCTTTTGAAGCCCATAGTCCAGTTAATAGTGTCTTGAGAAGGCGTGAAGAGACGACTCTGTAGGCGCTCTGCAGATCTGATCAATTGAGGCGCTAGCCCTCTCGGCCCAGGTATTAGACACAACCCTAGTAGAATGGGCTCTGAGATTTTTTGGAGGAGATGATCTATGAACTTCTTTCGCCTCACAGATGGCTTTCTTGATCCAGTTGAATAAGGTAAGCTTTGACACACTTTTCCCTTATTGACTCTGGATTGGATGAAAAGGTTATGATCTAGTTTCCAAGGCTTAGAGAAATTCAGGTATTTTAGGATTATTCTGAGAACTTCCAAAGCGTGGCATTTTTCCTCTTTTTGGTTAGACGTGAGCTGACAGAAGGATGGCAAAATAGTGTCCTGTGACAAGGAATTGTAATGTAACCTTTGGGAGGAAAGAGGGATCAAGACAAAAAATATTTCTGTCATCAAGAATTCGCAAGTAATGTTCTCTTGTGGAGAGAGCTTCTATTTCACCAACCTTTCTGGTCATAATGATTGCCACCAAAAAGCTGCTATTCATGAACGTCAGAATCTGACAGGGGTTCAAATGAAGACATAGTTTGCCCTTTTAGTACAATGTTTAGATGCAAAGTAGGTAGCAGATGAAATACTTTTGGAGAAAGTCTGTTGGCTGTCTGTATGAACCGTTTGACCCAGCGATGGCTAGCCAAATCCTGATCGAAAAAAGAAATCCATGCAGAAATTTGTACTTTAAGAATACAGGGTCTTAACACTTTGTATAGTCCATATTATAATAAATCCAATATTTTTGCCATATCTGAATGGAAAGGGTATGTTCACATGGCTTATTTTCGGCCCATTGATTTCAATGGGAAAAGCTGCGTTCTGTTCCGATGGGCCGCGGAAAAGAAGTGCATGTCACTTCTTGAGTCGTTTTTCATAGACTATAGAAACATCTCCAAAAACGGGCGTAAAAAACGCTGCGAGAAATGCGAAAAATGCTAAAAGTCTGAAAATCAGGAGCTGTTTTCCCTTGAAAACAGCTCCGTATTGTCAGACGTTTTTTGCGAAGCGTGTGAACATACCCTAAGAGTCAGGGGGGTGATTGTCAGACCAAGATCTAAAAGTCTTACAAGTTTTAGTATAGGTGTCATTAGTGAATTCTTCCTGCTATGTTGTAAGGTCTGAATAACTGCCTCTCACAGACCTTTCGATTTTAATATGAAGATTTTTAGAAGCTAGGCAGAGAGACAAATCTTCTGAGGGTCTTGCTGGTGAATGGTACCCTGATGAAGTAGGTGACCTGGGACCAGTTGTATTCGAGGATCTTCCAGTCTTATGTTGTTTAACAGTCCAAACTAGCCCAATTTTAGCCATAGGGGTGCTATCGACAGTGGCGGATGATCATTAGGGCGGTTCGGGAGGCCGCCCGGGGCCCAAGGCTTCCAGGGGGCCCATAGCCAACCGAACCCCCTCATACCCAGTCGCGTCGCTAGCCCTGGAGGGAGCCCCGGTGCCAGGACCGCACCTGTCATCAGACGAACGGGGCTTCGCTCCTACTTAGCAGCCGTGGTCTCTGCTGCTTTAGAGGCTCCCCCTCCAGCCCCCTTCCCTACTCTAAACATCTCTCCTCCTGCTGCTAGCTGTCGGGACATGGGAGAAGGGAGACTGTCGGCGGGCTCTGTGAGCAGGAGAAGAGCTGCAGTGAGGACTCACAAATATCCTACATAAAAAGTAAGTGCATGTGTGTTTACAATGTGTACTTTATATGTGTATAATGTGCATACTCGTGTGTTTACAGTGTGTACTTTATATGTGTATAATGTGCATACTCGTGTGTACGTGCGCGTGTGTATATATATATTTCTGCAGCAATTCCGCAGAAACTAGCAGAAATTTTGCAGCAGAAAAAAAAAGCACCATTTCCTGAATTTTTTGCTGCAGAAAATAGTGCGTATTTTGCTGCGTTTTTCTCAATGTTGGGAGATGGTGACGTCTCCTCTGAAAAAACACAGCAAGTCTGTCCACTTTCCGCAGCAGGAATTGATGTGCTGCAGTACGAGAAATACTCACCGCAGGACAAAATGTCTGGTCGGAAATTTTACGCAGTGTCTGGATGAGATTTAGTAAATCTCACTCACTTTGCTGCTACCGTATTCTGCGTATTTTCCGGGCGGAAAATACCCAGCAATTCCGTTAAGTGTGGACAAGCCCTAATACAGTAGCAGCAGAGTAGATTAGATGTGAACAATTCTCATCCACACGCTGCGTAAATGATAAGTGGGGAAAAAAAAGCTCAGAAATTGACCTGCGGTGCGGTTTTTTATTCCACAGCATGTCAATGGTATTTGCGTAAACGCTGCTCATTTGTTTTGGGTTTTCCCCATTTAATTCAATGGGGAGGTAAAGCCTGCAACAGATAGCAGATGTTATGTAAAAACGCAATTTAGAAAAAATAAAAATCTTATACTTGCCCAGAATTCTGGTTCTTCGTCCGGGCCGGCCTCCTGGGATGACATTTCACCCCATGTGGCAGCTGCAGCCAATCACAGGCTGCAGCAGTCATATGGGATAAAATGTCATCCCAGGCCTGCAGTGTAGCGACGCTGTGTAGCCCTATATATAAGGGGGGAGTGCTGTGTGATGCTCTCTACAGGGGGTTGTGTGTGTGTGGCTCTAGCTACAGGGGGGGGGGTGTGGCTCTATCTACAGGGGGGGGGGTGCGTGTGTGGCTCTATCTACAGGGGTGTGTGTGTGGCTCTATCTACAGGGGTGTGTGTGTGTGGCTCTATCTACAGGGGGGTGCGTGTGTGTGGCTCTATCTACAGGGGGGTGCGTGTGTGTGGCTCTATCTACAGGGGTGTGCGTGTGTGTGGCTCTATCTACAGGGGTGTGTGTGTGTGGCTCTATCTACAGGGGTGTGTGTGTGGCTCTATCTACAGGGGTGGGTGTGTGTGTGTGGCTCTATCTACAGGGGTGTGTGTGTGTGTGTGGCTCTATCTACAGGGGTGTGTGTGTGTGTGTGTGTGTGGCTCTATCTACAGGGGGTGTGTGTGTGTGGCGCTGTCTACATGGGTTGGCGCGGTGTCCCTGCACAGTGTGATACTGTCAGTATGTAGGGACACAGCCCTGTGAAAGGGGAATCATAACACCCATTTGTTAATGCATGTGCAAAAAGGTAGTGTTAGCAATAGTTACGGCGCGGCAGGGTGGCGTTGGAGAAAGGGGGCCCAAGTTTGGGTAACAGCCCAGGGCTCATGGTCTTCTTAATCCGCCACTGGCTATCGAGATAGTTTTTGCAATATCCTGGGAAAAAGGGGAATTGGAGGGGGGGGGGGGGGTATAAACTCCCGGGCAAGAGTCTTTTGAATTCAGAGAATAGAACAAAGAGACCTTGTGGTTGCTCTGAGATGCAAAGGGATTTACCTCTAGATTGCCTCATTTTTCTGTTATTACGCAGAAAACGGTTTTGACTCTATTCTCCCGGATTGAGATCTTTGCGGCTCAGGTGGTCTTTTTGCACATTTGCGAAGCCTCTTAAATAACTCTCCGACAAAAAGATAGAGGAGTTTCTGCCCATGAAAATATTTGCGTGGACAGGAATATTTCTCTGTCTCGCTCCTCCCGGATGGGGTTGATGAGCTGCTGCCGCCATGTTGTCCGAGTATACTCTGAAGTGAGTACCCTGAAATAAGAAGTTCTGATGCTTTTAAGGCTTACTGCTCTTAGTTCCTGAAAATTGTCAGAATGATGAAGCATGTGAGGCCAAGTGCCCAGAAAGAACTGTTGGACTAGAGCTTCCCAACCGCTCTTGCTCGCATCGGTAGCGAGAGGTACAACTAAAAAATGATGCCAGGCTCCCCCTTTTTTTTTTTAAGGTTTTTTGAGGACCGCCACCAATGAAAAGATTGTTTGACTTGACAGGTTAGACTGAGTTTTTTGTCTACAGATAATAGACTTTTGTCACGCAATTACAGAATGAGTGACTTGTGTGGGCCTGGCACCAGGCTATCCCCTGAATATCGGCTGTCGAGGCACATCTCAATTGAACCGGAGTTTGTTTCGGAATGAAGATATTTTCTTGCAGATTGCAAGAGACTTGTCTTGAGGGAGAAAAGACATCTGTTTGTGGTAATCTAGAAGGATCCCCAAGAAAATCTTGTGGGTGGATGGAATATCCTATTTTCCTTGATTTAGAATAGAGAGTAATTGGTTTAATGTCTGGCAAGAAAACGCTAGATGACTGGAGAGAAGGGATGCAGACTGAGCTATAAGGAGAAAATCGACAATATAGGGTGAGATATTTATGCCCTGTTCTCTCAGTGACTGCTTCTGTCATAATTTTTGTAAATATTCTGTCCACCGAGGAAATCTCGAATGGCAAGGTAGTGAACTGGAAATTATACAATGCACTCGAAAAGTCTTCAGACCCTTTCAATTTTTTCACATTTTGAGACCTTGTGCTAAAATGTAGAAAAAATATTCATGTTTTTTCCCATCATTCTGCACTCAATATCCCATAATGACTGGATGAAATATGAAGACATCACAGAGCATATTCTAGATGGATGGGAAAAGATACAGGAATGTTTTATAAATTAACTTTGGAGTGAAACATTTTTTAAACGAATACACTGTGCTTTAAGGTTTTAATATAAGCCTCTCACCAACTTTCTGGATAAGATCACAGCATGTCCGAAATGTCAAACCCTGCTCACTGATCTATGGCATTTGGTTTCGGAATATACAGTGCATTCGGAAATTCTTCAGACCCTTTCACTTTTTTCCCATTTTGTTATGTTGAGGCCTTGTGCTAGAATAAAAAAAAACACCCTGCTTTTCCCCATCATTCTGCACACAAAACCCCATAATGACAAAATGAAAACAGAATGTTTGTAATCTTTGCTAATTTATTGAAAAGGAAAAACTAAAATATGGCATTGACATAAGTATGAAGACCCTTTACTCAGTACTTAGTTGAAGCACCTTTGGCAACGATAGCAAACTCCAGACTTCTTGGGTATGAGGCCACAAGGTTTGCGCACCTGTATTTGGGGTTTTCCTGCCGTTCTTCTCTGCATATCCTCTCAAGCTCTGTCAGGTTGGATGGGGAGCGCCTTTTGGACAGCCATTTTCAGGCTCCCTAGAGATGCTCGATTGGGTTCAAGTGAGTGCTCTGTTTGGGCCACTCCAGATAGGACGCTTAAAATTGAGGCCAAAAAGTTAAATCTTGGTTTCATTAGACCACATAATCTTGTTTCTCACAGTCAGAGTCCTTTAGGTGCTTTTTTGCAAACCCCAGATAGGCTTTCATGTGTTTTTTTTTGGTTTTTTTAACTGAGGAGAAGCTTCTTTCTGGCCACTCTGCCATAAAGCCCATAATGGTAGAGTGCTGCAGTGATGGTTGACCTTCTGGAAGTCTCTCCCATCTGCCCACAGGATCTTTGGAGCTCAGCCAGAGTGACCATTGGGTTCTTGGTCACCTCTCATATCAAGGCCCTTCTCCCCCGATTACTTAGTTCGGTGGGTCGGCCATCTCTAGGAAGAGTCCTGGTTGATTTTCACGCGCGTCGCACGGACTTATGTTAGTCTATGGGGCCGTTCAGACTGTCAGTAATTTTGACGCAGCACATGGCCGCTGCGTAAAACTCACGACATGTCCTATCTTTGGCCGTTTTTCACGCATCACGCACCATTGAAGTCAATGGGTGCGTGAAAATCACGCACAGCACATGGAAGCACTTCCGTGTGACTTGCGTGATTCGCGCAACAGCAGTAAAAACTATGAATGAAAACAGAAAAGCACCACGTGCTTTTCTGTTTACAAACATACAGAGTGTCCTAATGATGGCGGCTGCGCGAAAATCACGCAGCCACGAATCATATGCTTCTGATACACGGAGCGGTTATGTACATTTTGCGCGCGCAAAACGCACACGCTCGTGTGAATCCGGCCTAAGCATTATGGAGGCTACTGTGGTATTGGGAACTTTCAGTGCAGCGGAAATTTTTTGTACCCTTCCCCAGATCGGTGCCTCCACATGCCATTTTTTCTCCCTCATGACTTGGTTTTTGCTCTGATATGCATTGTCAGCTGTGAGACCTTATATAGACAGGGGTGTGTCTTTCCAAATCATGTCCAATCAAATGAATTTAACACAGGTGGATTCCAAGGTGTAGAAATATTTTAAAGAGGATCTAGAGAAATGGGAGACCCCCAGAGCTAAATTTCAGGTACAATAGCAAATGGTCTGAATACTTCTGACCATGCAAAATTTGTTTTTCATTTTTAATAAATTTGCAAAAAATAAATAAATCACTTTTCACTGTCATTATGGGGTATTGAGTGCAGAATGTTCGGGAAGAACTTGAGTTTTTATTTTCATTTTAGCACAAGGCCTCAACATAACAAAATGGGAAAAAAGTACTCCCCTGGCATGCGCGGTGCACCGATGAAGCCAAGTAGAGTACACCTCACTGCACGGTGCGTGCCCAAGTAGTACAAGGCAATGGCGCATGTGAGAAAGTTGCATCGGCCAGGGGGATGTCAATCAAACATGGAAAGGTGGGTTTGGAGGCAGGACTATCTGACACTTGATAGAGGTACCGTCCCATGACCCTTCCTTTAATGAGTAATTAGCATACAGCGTGCGCCATTTTAAAAGTTGATTTTATAGATTTTGCAGCATCTGAAAAAAACATACATTTGGAGATATTGTCAGGTCATGTATTACTGCATGGTGCCGGTTCAAGGGTTTAAAACTCCTGACAGGTTTCCCGATCTCTAATGAAGTTCTCAGGATCCACCGCCAATCAGAGCAGGGCCGACAGATCAGGAAGAAGCAAACATTTTAGAGAAGCCTGGTAGGCGGGCAGGTATATCTATGATCAATAGTACTTACAATTTGCCAGAAGGCAACTAAATACCATTTTCCCACTCAACTTAGAGTATAATTCGTTATCCCATTAATAAAATACAACTTATTCAATTTTTGACAGAATTTATAAATTAATTGCCTATAGCTCAAAGTAAATGTAATAAATCCCTGTATACACAGTACAACAAGGCTTTGCATTCACTGCTTGACCTATGATAAAACTAATCGCTGAATGAGTCTGCAGATCGCATCCTGTAACTATATAGAGCGAATAGACAAAGATTTAAAGGAAAGGTGTCGCAAAAACAAAATTTTTTATATCAATTTGCTTTTAGTGTTTTATTAAAATAAATGTTATTTATTTGTGTGTTTTACTTTTTTTTCACTATGGGGGCTGCCATTTTTTTTTTCCATCTCTGTATGTGTCTATTAACGACACATACAGAGATGGAATACGGCACATACATCCCCATAGAGAATGCGAACGGGAGCCGTTCGCATTCACTATGGTGTACGACGTCTGTGTTGGAACGGCGCATGCGCCGCTCCCACACAGTCCAAAAGGAAGGTCTTCGGCCGAGCGACATCCGGCGCTATTTTCTTGTGGACCGGGAGCCGCGGCCGGACAGTAAGATGACTACTTCCGGTCGCGGCTTCCGGACATGTGGTTAGAAGCAAGCACTCGGAGCGGACGGACCGGAGGCAGCGGCAGCGGCTGGAGCAGGTAAGTTATGTTTGTGTATGTTCGTGTTTTAGTGTGTGATTACCACTTTATGTAAGCCTACTACACTGTGTATTCTCTCAAAAAATGGCGGCACACAGTGTAGGAGGTTTGAACATTCAATCCCCTCCTTTCTCCTGGCACTAGCCAGGATAAAGGAGGGGGGATTGTTTGAGGACACTAGAGCGAGTGGGTCTTCTCAAATTTTGCAGGATAAAGCAATGTGGTTGCTTTAACACATGCCAATGCTGCAATTTTGGGAATTGCTCCCTCTAGTGACCAGCACAGGGAGATGTTATAAATTAGAATCTAATTAATAATATTTCGTGACTTGTGAAAAAATTAAAAAAAATTTGAACAATGTCTAATGATGTATATAATAACTGTTTAACTAAAAAGAAAAAAACTATTTTTTAGCGACACATTCCCTTTAAGAACACAATATGCCCCCCCCCCAACATGTTTTCATCAGAGGTACATGGGGCAATGGCTATGCCTTGTTGTACAGTTTATACGGGGATTTATTACATTTACATTGAGCTATGGGCAATTCATTTTTAATTTAGTCTGTGTCAAAAATTTAATAAAATATATGTTTTATTAATGGGATAACAAATTATACTCTATAAGTAGAGTGGGAAAAGGATATTTAGTTGCTTTCTGGCAAATGGTTAGTACGACAGATCCGGAAGACACGCGTTTGAAAGCGTGAAAGATGTGCGAGCGTGAAAGATGTGCGACAAGGAAGACTCCAGCATCAAGGGAGTAGTAAGCCATGCAGGGGGAACCCATCAAGGAGAAACAGACATGCGGTCGGAGAGCTCAGACCGTCCTTAGTCACAAGAAGATCGGAGCAGCATCATGGGAGGAACGGGGAATCAATTGTTCCTGCTGCCCGGGGTGTAATTCTTATGGAACCCCCCACGGCCACGGAGCCTGCTGTAGGCAACTTCTTGCATGTGCCATAGGGACAGGAAAAAACACTGAGGGATGAGGAGCTATTAAACCTTTTTTTCTCCAGTCCCTATTTTCTCCACTCCTGTGGTGCGGTCATGAAGGATGGTTTGAAAAATCAAGATTAAAACAGATAAGTGTATGAGCATGGTCATCAGACCATAAGGAATGTGTAGAGGGACAGTTAGAAGTTATAAAAATATTAAATGTTACTACCCCCGCATTTAGCACACATTTCTCCCGTGGAAAATGGTTTCTTATATCTAATATTGTGCACATGCATGCATTTTTATTAAAGGTGTCCATGTTGGATTACAATGTTTACAAATTATGGTGAGAATTTTTTTTTAAGCATAACCACGTCAGTTCTAACTGATGGAGCAGATTTACATTGGTCAAGAGCTATTTTTTAACCACCATAGACAAAACTATTAGAGGCCATTTTTTTTTTTTAATAGGTTTTAAAACACCATTATTAATATAAAAAGAACTGAAGTTAAATGTGCCAAATTTATGTGCACACAAATTGGAAGCAGGACCATTCTGACGGCCCGTTTCTCTTACACGCCCACGTAAAAAAATGGTCGTGAATAAGAAGTGAATGTCACTTCTGGAACCGTTTTTCATTGACTCTATAGAAACATAGCTCTAAAAACAGCCGTAAAAAACGCAGCGAAAAAAGCGAGTTGCTTAACCGCTTCCCGACCGCCCACTGTAAATTCGCCGACGTGAATTCATGGTGGGTGTTAAAAGAGCGATCCGGGTGTCTCAGAGTAGCGCTGACACCCGGATTGCGCTGTTATCCCCTGCCTCTAGTCCCGGAGACATGACCGGGACCTAATTGGTTCAGGTCCCGGTCATGTGATCGTAGGGAAAGTTTGTTGTAGCAACAAACTGGAAAGTTTGCTGCTACAACAAACTTTCCCGGGGACCGATTCCGGGCGCTGCAGTCGGTTACATGGCAAAACCGGAGGCCATACAACGGCCCCCGGGTCTGCCATGCACAGCAGCCTATGAGAACCAGCCGGAGGCCGGTCCTCATAGGCTTCCTGTCAGTGTGACTCTCAGCGTCACACTGACAGTTTATAATATGTTACACTACCTAGGTAGTGTAATGGATTATAGCAGCTATCAGTGCTGCAGATCTTCAAGTAAAACAAGTAAAAAGTAAAGAAAAAAAAGTAATAAAAATGTTTTATAAAAGTGTAAAAACAAGTTATAAGTTACAACAACAAAAAATGCTTTTTTTCCTATAATAAGTCTTTTATTATATGAAAAAAATGAAAATGTTAAAAAAAGTACACATATTTGGTATCACCGCGTTCATAATGACCCAAACTATAATCGTATTTTTCCCTCACGGTGAATAGCGCAAAAAAAATAATTAAAAAACTGTGTCATCAACTATTTTTTGGTCATCAACCCTCCAAAAATATACAATAAAAAGTGATGAAAAAGTCTCATGTACCCCAAAAAAGTACCAATAAAAACTACAACCCGTCCCGCAAAAAACAAGCCCTTACACAGCTTTATTGACTGAAAAATAAAAAAAGTTATGGCTCTCAGAATATGGTGACAAAAAATAAATAATTTTATCGAAAAGTGATTTTATTGCGCAAACGCCACAAAACATAAAAAAAACTATATACATATGGTATCGCCATCATCGTAGCGACCCGCAGAATAAAGTAAAATGTCATTTATAGCGCACGGTGAACACTAAAAATAAAAGACAAAAAACATTGTCAGAATATATGTTTTTTTGTCACTTTGCTTGCCAAAAAAATCTAATAAAAAGTGATAAAAAAATCACATGTACCTTAAAGGGTACCAATGAAAACTACAGATTGTCCCGCAACAAATAAGCCCTCGCACGGCTCCGGTGAAGAAAAAATAAAGTTCTGCCTCTCAGAATATAGCGACATAAATTGTGCAGTGTCCAAAAGCGGATAAGATCGGGCGCCATTTATCAGTGCGACATCGGCCACATATCTGCGGATTATTATTTATTTACCGAATTATTATACCCTCTTATTATGTCCTGATGTACTCTGCCCAATTTACGCATACCCCCACATTGTAAACTGAAATACCAGCAAAACCCCAAACAGAACAGTTACCAAGCAAAATCTGCGCTCCAAAAGCCTAATGGCGCTCCCTCCCTTCTGAGCCCCACAGCGTGCCCAAACACCAGCTTACGTCCACATATATGATATTTTATATCCGGGAGAACCTGCTCAACATTGTACGAGGTATTTGTCTTCAGTGGCACAAACTGGGCACAACATATTGTGCATTAAAATTGCATATCAGTGGAAAATTTAAATTTTCACTTTGCACCATCCGCTGCGCATTAACGCCTTCGCGCACCACGACTTAATAGCATGTTGTGGTGCGGGAGGTTATATATGGAGCGGGTTCATGCGCTGTGCCCGCTCCATATTCTGCAGGTGTCTGCTGTGTATTACAGCTGACACCCGGGACTAATGGACAGGAACAGCGATCGCGCTGTTACAGGAGTCTGTAAAAAGGATATTCTACTGCAATACATTAGTATTGCAGTGTATTGTACCAGCGACCTAATGATCGCTCGTTCCAGTCCCCTAAAGGGACTTTTGGGAGGCTTCCACTGTTTTGGTACCTCAGGGGCTTTGAAATGCGACATGACACCCGAAATCCATTCCAGCTAAATTTGAGCTCCAAAAGCCTAATATTGTTCCTTCCCTTCTGAGTCTTGCCGTGGGTCCAAACAGCAGTTTAATACCACATATGGCGTATTGCTGTAATCAGGACAAATTGCTTTATAAATTTTGGAGTGATTTTTCTCCTTTATTCATTGTAAAAATTAAACATTTCTATGTTTTTTGAGAAAAAAGTCGATTTTCATATTCATGGCCTAATTCCACTAAATTCAGCAAAAAAACTGTGGGGTCAAAATGCTAACTATACCCCTAGAAAAATTCCTTGAGGCGTGTAGTCTTCAATATGGGGTCACTTTTAGGGGGGTTTCTACCGTTTTGCTCCCTCCATGGCGTTGCAATCGCGACATGGCACTGAAAACCAATCCAGCAAAATCTGTGCTTCAAAATCCAAATGGCGCTCCTTCCCTTCTGAGCTCTGCCGTGGATCCAAACAGTAGTTTAGTACCACATATGGGGTATTGCTGTAATCGGGAGAAGTAGCTTTACAAGTTTTGGGGTGATTTTTATTCTTTATTCCTTGCAAATATTTTTTTTTAATATTTTTTCAGAAAAAAAGTCGATTTTCACTTTCACAGGCAAACCCCAATAAATATAGCAAAAGACCTGTGGGGTCAAGATGTTAACTATACCCCTAGAAAAATTCCTTGAGGTGTGCAGTTTCCAAAACCGTGTCACTTTTGGGGGATTTCCACTGTTTTGGCACTACAAGACCTCTTCAAACCTGACATGGTGCTTAAAATATATTCTAAAAAAAAGAGGGCACAAAATCCACTGGGTGCTCCTTTGCTTCTGAGGCCTGTGTTTCAGTCCAGTATCACACTAGGACCACATGTGGGATATTTCTAAAAACTGCAGAATCTGGGCAATAAATATTGAGTTGCATTTCTCTGGTAAAACCTTCTGTGTTACAGATTTTTTTTTATTACAAATGAATTGCAGCAAAAAAAAATAACATTTGTAAATTTCCCCTCTACTTTGCTTTAACTCCTTAACGCCGAAGGACGGATATATCCGTCCTCAGCAGCTGCTAGTTCGCGCAGGAGGACGGATATATTCGTCCTGTGATGGCGCGGGTACTGCCAGTGTACCCACGTGATCAGGGGCAGGAGCACGGCTGTTATACACAGCCTGGCTCCTGCTGCAACTGCCAGAATCGAAGCGCGCTTCGATTCCGGCAGTTTAACCCATTAAATGCCGCTGTCAATAGTGACAGCGGCATCTAATGTGTTTGACAGAGGGAGGGAGCTCCCTCTGTCACCCGATCGGCGCCCCCGCAAACAAACCGCCGTTCGCCGTCGGGTTTCCATGACAGCCGGGGGTATAACAAAGAAACCCAGGTCTGTCTTCCGCAACTGCCTGTTAGGCGATGCCGGAGGCATCGCCTAACATGTTGCCTGTCAGTTTTACACTGACAGGCAATAATGCTTTGGTATACTAAGTATACCAAAGCATTATATATGCGATCGGCACATCGCATAGTGAAGTCCTCTGGTGGGACTTAAAAAAAAAAATGTCAATCAGTTAAATAAAGTTTGTAGAAAAAAAAAAATAATAATTACAGTCAAAATCAAATAAAACTACTTTTTTTGCCCAAAAAGTGGTTTTATTCAGTAAAAGTGTCAAAACAAATCACACATACACATATATGGTATCCCCGCCATCGTAACAACTTGACCAATAAAATGAACACATTAATTAAACCACCGGATGAACGGCGTCCAAAAAAACCGCAAAAAACAACGGCAAAATTCTCTATTTTCTCCCATTCCCCCCATAAAAAATAAAATAAAAGTTAATCTATAAGTCCTATGTACCCCAAAATAGTACTAATAAAAACTACACATTGGCCCGCAAAAATCAAGCCCACATACGGCCACATCGACGGAAAAATAAAAAAAATGACGGCTCTTGGAACGCGGCGATGCAAAAA
The DNA here is from genome assembly GCF_050947455.1 of Rhinoderma darwinii. Classification (NCBI taxonomy): domain Eukaryota; kingdom Metazoa; phylum Chordata; class Amphibia; order Anura; family Rhinodermatidae; genus Rhinoderma; species Rhinoderma darwinii. Next base: position 354,167,282 of record NC_134688.1, read on the forward strand.
CAAGTAATTTTTTTCTAAAAGTGTTTTTATTGTCCAAACGTAGGAAAACATATAATACCTTTACATATTTGGTATCCCCGTAATCGTGCCGAGCCATAGAATAAAGTTAACATGTTATTTATGCTGCATAGTAAACGGCATAAATTTATAACGTGAAAATTAATGCTGGAATAGCTGCTTATTTTCAATTCTCTCCTAAAATAAAGTTAATAAAAGTTAATCAATATATTGTAAGCATCTAAAAATGGTACAATTACAAAATACAACTCGTCCCGCAAAAAACAAGCCCTTATACGGCGATGTCGACGGAATAAAAAAAAAGTTACGACTCTTGGAATGCGACCGTGAAAAAACAAAAAATAATCCTTGGTCATTAACGTGCAAAATGGCCCGGTCATTAAGGGGTTAATTCCTGTGAAGTGCCTAAAGGGTTAAGAAACTTTCTGAATGCTGTTTTGAATACTTTGAGGGGTGCAGATTTTAATATGGGGTGATTCATGGGGTCTATCTAGTACATAAGGCCCTCAAAAATGTGAGAAATTGCTGCTAAAGTACGAAGCCTTGTAAATTCTTAGAAAAATAAAATAATGTTAAAAAAACTATGCAAATATAAAGTAGACATATGGAATATGTGAAATAGTAACTATTTTGTGTGGTATTACTATCTGTTTTACAAGCCGATACATTTAAAATTAGAAAAATCATAATTTTTGCACATTTTCTCAAAATTTTGGTGTTTTTCACAAATAAGCAATAAATTTATTGACCAAATTTTTCCACTAACATAAAGTACAATATGTCACGAGAAAACAATCTCAAAATCGCTTGGATAGGCAAAAGCATTCCAGAGTTATTACCACATAAATTGACACGTCAGATTTGAAAAAATGGGGCTGGTCCTGAAGGCCAAAATGAGCTCGGTCTTGAAAGGGTTAAAAAACGTTTGAAAATCAGGAGCGGTTTTCCCTTGAAAACAGCTCCGTATTTTCACACGTTTTTAGCTAAGTGTGTGAACATAGCCTCAGGAGGAATAGCAATCTGCTGAATGAGCATTTCGCTGACAGTTATCAAATATTTTAGGATAAGTGCCCACAGGACGGATACGCTGTGTAAGTGCACAGCATATTAGTCCCAATGCAGTTTTTCGGGCGGAATCTCCGCTGCGGAAACGTTGCAAGAATTTTTATTTTAAAAAGTTGATGCTTACCCCGTTCTCATAGCGACGCATCCCTCTGTTCTGAATGCAGCCCAGACTCCTGGGAGGACGCCATATGACCACTGTAGCCTTTGATTGGCTGCAGCCGTCACATGGTTTTAAACATCATCCCAGGAGGCCGGGCTGCATTTAAAACAGAGGATCGTGTTGCTATGATAATGCCCGGTGGCAAATAAAGGTTTTTCTTTTCTGATTTGCATATTTTCAGCGGATTTGAAGATTTTCCCCCACAAAAATCGTAACATTTGCCTATTTGTTGCTGGTTTTACAACCCCATTAAATTCAAATGGCAGAAAAGCATAAATTGACATGCAATGGATTAAAAAAAATGCACCCCAGGTAAATTTATGAACGATTTCTTGGCTGACTATTTCCGCAGTGTGTGGATGAGATTTGTTTGAATGTCATCCACTCTGCCGCTACTGTAATACGCTGCGGATTTTCCGAAATGAAGTCGGTTGCAGAAAATCTACAGTGTTTACCCGCTTCAGCCCACACAGTATCATGCTCCCATAGTGCCTCCCACACAGTATAATGCCCTCAAAGCTGCCCACATACAGCATAACGCCCCAAAGCTGCCCCCATACAGCATAATGCGACCATAGCGTACTCACAGTATGCCTCCATAGCTGCCCCATACAGTATAATGCCCCTGTAGCTTCCCTCTTACAGTATAATGCCCTCATACAGTAAAACGCCCCTGTAGCTTCCCCATACAGTATAATGCCCTCATACAGTATGATGCCCCTGTAGCTGCCCCTAGTGCCAGTGCCCACGTAGATAGCGCCACAGTATCTCCTGTAGATAGTGCCACCACCCTTCCCCTGTAGCCATTGGGACTCCTTCTAGGAGCGGAATCCCCAGCCAGATCTTTGGCAACGCCATGGCAGGGATTCCCCTACAGGAGCAGCCACTAATACATGTACATACATACATATATATATATATATATACACACACACACACACATATACACATATATACACACACACACACACACACACACACACAGTGACATCAGGGATTCCCTCTAGTCAGCGGAATCCCTGACCATAGCGCCAGGGCTTCGCAACAAGAGGAGGCGGAGCCACTGACATCACAGTCCATATATGGACAGTTGAGTCAAGGGCTTCCCCGGGCTCAGTGCTTATAGTAGTGCTGTGCTCGGGAAGTCCTCTTTACTAATGCTGAAGCAGGGAGCGGACTGCTCCTTGCTTCAGCATTGGGTTCAACTGTCACTGCGTCCTGAGGAGTCGGACAAACCACCAGCCGCCCGGGACAGCCAGAACCAGAATTGGATCCAGAACAGACCTACAAGGCCTTTATATTTTTCTTCTGTTTAGGTTCCATTATGGGTTTTGGCTTAAAACCGCATGCACAATCTGCAGCAAATCTGCACTGTGGGAACCTAGCCTTAGGGTATGTTCACACGGCCAAATTTCAGACGTATACGAGGCGTATTATGCCTCGTTTTACGTCTGAAAATACGGCTCCAATACGTCGGCAAACATCTGCCCATTCATTTGAATGGGTTTGCCGACGTACTGTGCAGACGACCTGTTATTTACACGTCGTCGTTTGAAAGCTGTCAAACGACGACGCGTAAAAATACAGCCTCGTCAAAAGAAGTGCAGGACACTTCTTTGGACGTTTTTCTCATAGACTCCAATGAAAACAGCTCCAAAAACGGACGTAAAAAACGCCGCGAAAAACGCAGCGAAAAATGCGAGTTGGTAAAAAACGTCTGAAAAGCAGGGTCTGTTTTCCCTTGAAAACAGCTCTGGATTTTCAGACGTTTTTGTTGACTACGTGTGAACATACCCTAAGGGTGCAGTTACACTCAGCAGACTTTGCAGCAGAAATTTCTGCGACTGAAAATCAGTTCCATTCATCTGGGTGGGGTTGATTCTGCAGCAGGTTTATGGATTTCTAGCAGTTGCATTCCGATAAATGGAATGGTTGTTCAGTCGCAGAGATTTCTGCAACAAAATCTGCCGAATCTGACTGAACTAATTCACATATGGCTACACTACACTAAGGACATGTTCCCACAGTGCTAAAAAAACAACAACGTGTAAACGTGTCAAATAGACTAGCGTTTCTTGTGAAGTGCTTTTTAAAATAGGCTTTTTTTACTCATTTTGTGGACGCTTCTTATAGTGCATAATTAGGACAGCCATGGACTATGGAAACATTTGTTGCGTTTTTTGGCACGTTTCACACGCCAAAGAATTGACCTGATGCTTTTTTCTTTTTTTACGCAACACGTTTTTTGAATGTGCTAGCCTAAAATAAAAACGCAGTGTATGTATTAACTGTGCGCACTCCCATTGATTTGAATGGGAAGCTTAATCAAGCTTTTTTACGCAGATTTCGGCATATAAAAAGGTGCAAAACTATGCAAATACACACCGTGTGAACAGGATCTTATAGGAACCAACCGTTGCAAGAGCACAATTTGTCAGTTAGTGAAAAAATGGATTAAAAAAAAAATGCATATCGCACTGATCCATCATGCTACTAAGTTCTACACACATCAATCTCAAACTTGGCACAATACTTACATCATTCTCTGACCACATGTCTTCATCGTCGCTTGAAAAGTCAGCAGCTTCTTTATCTTTAGAGAGAATATGCTTGAGGTAGAGCTGTACATAGACTGCTTTTCTCTGATCACCCTGAGGCAGAGGGACATTATGGGAAATTAACAGATTTTTCAATTGATCTTTTGAGAACTGAGATGGATTGCCCGCGAGGGTCGGCATGGCTGTCAATGGCCAGAATGGACGTACAGTGAAATGTCAGACAGCTGCTAGAGGTGTAATCTACACTGCCTGCCGGCAACTCTACTTTATTTATGGAAACATTAGCGCTTGGTGAGGGAAAGGGGTGGGGGCCTCAACCAAACTTATAAGTACCATTGCAAGTGCTGGATGAACAGTCCTGGTCAGGCAGTGGCACATGTAATCACATGGTAATGGTCTGACCTCCAGACTCACATTTATCTACAGCATTTACTGCCATCTGGTTTGTACATAAAAGGGAGATATGTTTTAAAACTGGTTCAAAGGAAAAGGGTGGAGTAGTTGCCCATAGAAACTAGGGTCCACCTCATTTTCAGAGGCTCTTGGAAAATATAAGCAGTAACCTGATTTGTCTCCGTTCCGTAAGGTTTCCATTTTTTATTTTTTTTTAGCAAAAACTATAGCATAGTCGACTACGCTATTGTTTCTGCTAAAAAAACGGAATCCTTAAGGAATGGAGAAATGGAAACAATGTGCAACTGAAGCATTACCATTGAAATCAATGATAATTCAAATGGAAGCTATTGTTTCCATTTGCCTTTCCGTTCATGGGTTCCTCCCACGGAAAGCTACAATGGAAACCAATGCTGATGTGAATAGGCCCTTAGTTGTATTTACATGAGTCCCTTGTATTGTATTTTTTTGCAGAATTTCCCTAATTGTAGCAAAACTAAATTTTTTGCAACAAAAAGTACTCCTCCAAGGGGGCAGTGTGGCAGCTACCTCCAAGGGGGCAGTGTGGCAGCTACCTCCAAGGGGGCAATGTGTATCAGTGAGTGGTGGGATGATGGTCATTTTACTGTGCTGGTTTTTAGCCGTTTTCTGTCTCTCTCACAACAATTTTTGGTAGGTTTGCCCTAAGGATTTTTTTTTCCAGGGGTGCCTCGAGCCCGAGACGGTTGGAAAACTCTGTACGAGGCTGTATGGCACAATCTACAGGGGGGGCCGTGTGCGTCAGCCAGGAGAGGGGGGCATTATATTGTGTGGAAAACACTAAGCGAACATTATACTGTGTAGGGGCACTACTGGGGGCAATATACTGTGTGTGGCACTTAGGGGTCATAATACTGTGTGGGCACAATTAGAAGACAAAAAGACTGTCCTTGAAGGGGTTATAATAAATTATATTAAATATTATACTGTATAGAGGGCACTAAAGGGACATTATACTGTGTGGGGGCACTATATAGGGAATTATACTGTGAGGGGGCACTATATAGGGAATTATACTGTGAGGGGGCATTATACTTTTTTATGGGGCATTTTTTTATGATGGGTTGTGTCGCCGAAAGATAGTTTTGCACGGGACACCATCTATCCTAAGGCCGGGCCTGACTGCGGTTACGTCATAGGTGGGTTTCAGCTCAGCTTCTACAACATCACAAGTGCCTTAAAGTGAGGTAAACCGCTGAGACATTACAAGAGGGATTCAGAAAGGTTACATTCTGTAACATCACAAATGTGCATTGTTAACGTAAGCTGCTGGGTCATCAAAACTGGTTTTAGTTATGTGATATAAAAGGGTATTGGTCAGATAAGCTGCTGTGACATCACTAGTTTCAGTGAGTTAAGCACAGGGGTAGACATGCGTACCATCAAATTAGTAGATGTAAATCAAAGTTCCAATATATTGTACTTTCACAGGGGCCCGCTGTTTTTGGTGTCCACCCCTGGTTTAGCTCCACAGTAAATGACCACAGTGGGCAAATGCTAGACTGTTGTGAATACAGTTTAAGGCATGCTTTCCCACATGCAAACCACGAGCCTTTTGAAACAGATTTCTCTACTGATGGGGAAACCTGAGCATTAAAAACAACACTTGAAGGACCATTTGTTAGGGACAGAGATAAAGGACATCCATGAATAATAAGTAGTCCCATTTAGAGGTGAAAGCATGAGACAACTGTCTGTGCTGGACTTCTTTATATGGAGATATGGAGCCATCAAGTTGCCGTTTTGCAAAACTGCAGCATTTTGTAATAATCGTAGCAAAAAACTGAATTTGACCATAACGTATTATTAGACGCTTAGCGCAAGCAGTCTGGTCTCAACAGTTAATCATGTGATCACTGGGACCAAAAGAAGTGGCAGCACTGGCAGTATGGCAGTATGTGGAAATTAAGACGGCAGGAACAGTAAGGCTGGGCTACACGGCAGATTATGGCAGCGCCACATTATGAAAGAAAACGTTGCGCTGCCAGTCGCACCTAATTATAGTGAATGTAGTCGCGCAAACATCCAGCAGGTTTTGATTTTCTGCCGATTGTCGTGCAACCGTAACTTGTGGGTCGCAACACTAACTCATTTACTACCATTAGGTGCGATGTAGTATCACATTGCGAACTTATGTCACGTTACTACAAGTCACCATGTAGCCCTAGCCTAAAACAACGCTTCTGACTACTTCTCTGGGTTTCGGTCCCTGACAGATGGTCACCCGACCTGGAGCTGCATGATTCTCGGTACAGATGCCGTTCTATAGCATGCTAGCGGAGTACTAGGGGTCTTTTACTTTTGAACATTACTTTTTGCTACTAGAGTTTATTGTAAGAACAGTGGATTTCCATGCATTTATGCCTATGCATATAAAAAAACACAGGCATCTGTTAGGTCATACCTAAGGTATTAAATGCTGGGAGACTAAAAAAAATATGTGCGTCTCTGTATAAAATCATCGCACCTGTCTGCTCCGAGCCACACACAGCACAGACTGGAGGAGACCTGCCGAGAGATCTTCTCCAATCGTCACTGGAATGGGGTTAGGTGAGTATCTGTTTTATTATTTATTAGGCACTATGGGGGCATTACACTGTGTGTGTGTGTGTGTGTGTGTGTGTGTGTGTGTGTGTGTGTGTGTGTGTGGCATGATACTGTGTGTGGGCATGATACAGTTTGATGGGCACTTTTGGGCCTTATAGTATGTGAGAGGCACTATTGGGGCACTATACTGTGTGGAGGGCACTATTGGGCACTACACTGTGGGGTTAGGTGCCGCATTGGTTGTCCCCATTTACAATAATTGAAAGTTGGGCGGTATGCACCATATTATGGATCTGTACAACATGAATTCGGAATGCAGCCATCAGCATGGGCCCTAACCTGATTTATGGATGCTCAAATGTATCCCAATTTAGCTCATAGTTCATAAAATTCTAACCTAAGATTCGTCTTTTATTATATTTGATTGAATGTCTCATTTTTAAATGAAACCATAACTCATCCAGTTTTCAGCACTATATCCTATGGTAAGAAGGATCTGTCACTACGTCACAACGGAGGGTGTACGGTTTGGGGCTTGAAAATCATTCCCAAAAGACGGTTAAAAAAAAATAAAAATTGTCTTCTTGGCTCACAGCCACACATGCATCATTGACATAGTGCCGTGAGGTGTAAAGAAAAAAGTACATGGAGCACTTGCGAGTCAAACTGTCAGATATAGTCTATCATAGATGGCTTCCTCTGCATGTCAGTGAGGAGAGGAAAGCACTGTGCCAGAAAACAAAGCTCTCTAGAGTAAACGGAGATTTATGGGAATGACGTTTCTGTATTTTCTACAAAGGTCACTGTATGCATAATGCACATTATATAGTTAAATAGGTCAGTGATGCCACCATCATTGCAACCTCATTTACTACCTGGATATACCTCACTGGTTGTTTCAGTTTTTAGGCTGGGATTCCACAGGGCGTTTTGATTGCATTTTAACTGCAGTTTTGTAACGATTTTCATGTGCTCTTAATTGCTGTGAAAAACGCATTGTAAAAATTGCATGGGTTTTGCCGTGAATTGCTGCAGTTTTCTGGTTTTCAGCCGTACAGCTATTAAATGTGAGTTACATGGTTTTAATGTGCAGTTTTTACAATGCGTTTTTCACAGCAATTGAGAAGCATAAAACATGAAAATGGCTACAAAATGCAAATACCAAGTGGAATTCCAGCCTTAAAATGATAAAAGCCTAAAAATGTTGATTGCTTTGTAGTAACATTAATGCACAAACAGATTTTATTTAATTTATTTTTACAAAAAAAGTAATTTCCTGGCAAAGCAGAAATATTCCCTCAGATACAAGCAATTACCCTGGAATTTAGAACGCTGTAAATGACTGCTTACAGCGGGATCACGCTTGCTGTGCTGTAAGTCCCACACAAACGAAAGCGAAGTGTCAGGATTGTGAATAGACATCCCGTCCTGGCTGGAAGTGATGTCTATTCGCTGTCAGTAGGGGTGGGATGCAAATTTTTAACAACAGGCTCCCTGTTTTTCGGATGAAGACATGCGGGGGGGGAATGGGTTCACTGTGTTTTGCGGTGTAAAATAAAACAATTATGATATTTCAAATACCCCCTACATTAAAGTGGACTCTAAATAAAGAAATTCCCTGTCCAGAATGTTTTAGTGTGGATTGCCACACTATTTATATAAATTACATAAGCGTACAGACCTACCACACATTATATTAAACTCACCCCTACGGCCTTGCCTGCGCAGAGGGCCCCCTGAGGCGTTCCCTGTAGATAAGGGCCCCCTGAGGCGTTCCCTGTAGATAAGGGCCCCCTGAGGCGTTCCCTGTAGATAAGGGCCCCCTGAGGTGTTCCCTGTAGATAAGGGCCCCCTGAGGCGTTCCCTGTAAATAAGGGCCCCCTGAGGCGTTCCCTGTAGATAAGGGCCCCCTGAGGCGTTCCCTGTTGGGGACTAATAAAATGTGTCAAAAAAGTTTATTCAAGTTTTTAGTAATGTAAAAAAATATATATATATATATATATATATATATATATATATATATATATTTATTAAAAGTTAAAAAAAACCAACCTTTTCCCTCTAAGGTAATGTAAAAAAATAAAAACAAAATTGGTATCGGCACGTTCGTAAAAGTCCGAACTATTACATTATTCCATTATTTAACCCACACGGTGAACGCCGTAAAAAAGGAAAATAAATTTGGACCGCCAGAATCGCTGTTGTTGGTCACTTCATATTCCTACAAAATGAAATAAAAAGTGTTCAAGAAGTCTCATGTAGCCCAAAATGGTAACGATAGAAACTACAGCTCGTCCTGCAAAAAAATAAGCCCTCATACCATTATCATCGAGCGGTGAAAGCCGTAAAAAAGAAAACCCTCAAAATGCTGAGGGATTAGTGTTTTTTCTTATTCCACCCCACAAATAATTATTTCAAGTATATTAAATGGTATAAATGGTGCCGTGAAAAACTACAACTCGTCCTGCAAAAAACAAGCCATCATATGGCTTTATCAACGGAAAGATAAAGAAAAAAAAGTTATGGCTTTTGGAATGTGAGGAGAAAAAAAAACTGAAAACGAAAATCAAAAAAGTGGCGGTGACGGGAAAGGGTGAAATTCTCCTCTCCTGAATCAAATTCTGGTTTTGGCTATAAAATGCAAGTCAAATGACACGAGTGACTGATATATCCGTTACAAGCGGGTGCTAGTTCCTGCATCGTGACGGATATATCAGTCGCTCGTATCTTGTGGGTACTGCCACTGTACCCACGAGATCCGCAGCAGGAGCACGGCTGGTAAAAAGTTTATGGGGAAAAAAATAAATAGATTACAGTAAAAATAAAAATTAACACTTTTTCCACAAATATAAAACAAAATATATGGTATCGCTGCAATCGTAATGACTTGAACAATGAAGTTAACACGTTGATTAAACCACCGGGTAAACTGTGTACAAAATTTCCATTCCCCCTCCCCCAAAAAAGCAAATAAAAGTTAATCAATAATCCTAATGTACCCCAAAATATTAGCGAAGAAACCTGCACCGTGTCCCGCAAAAAACCATGCTCACATATTGCTACATCGACTGAAAAATAAAAACTGTTACGGTTCTTAAAACGCGGTAAAGCAAAAACAATTTATTTTTTTAAAGGATTTTTAGTGTGCAAACAAAGTAAAACAAAGAAAGCCTTTAAATATTTGGTATCGCCGCAATCGTACCGACCCATAGAATAAAGGGAACATGTTATTTATGCCGCATAGCGAACGGTGTAAATTTAAAACACGAAAAACAATTCTCGAAGAGTTGCATTCGAAAATTACTAACTTGTCCCGCAAAAAACAAGTCATCATACGGCGATGTAGACGGAAGAAATAATAAGTTATCACTCTTAGAAATGCTCCGGTGAAAAGCGAAAAATAGTGCTTGGTCATTAACGTTCAAAAAGGCCTGCTTATTAAGGGGTTAAGTATATTTGTGTTTGTATTTCTTTTCCTAGACTTATAGTGTGATAAACTATATTTAGATCTTAACAGGCAGTTACCAAAGCAAATAGAAGTGTAGATATCTGTAGAAAAGGACAATGACTGATGAGAGAAGTCTTAATCCTCCTCCAAAAGTTACATACATTAGAAAGAGGGGAGAAAAAAAAAAGCAATATCCAAAAGAATCTGGCATAAAGAAAACAAGTGACCCTGATGATGTTCAAGCACGCAACCTTGTGTTCTAGAGTCAGGCTCGCTACCGCTGCACCACGTGGTTTGGAGATAACTGCTTCTTCTATTTTCTACTGGGCAGTGTATTATCCCCTAAACAGCATGGGAGATTTTCACTGCAAGATTAGTCAGTTATAACCCGTCACATACAAAGGAACTGCATGTTACTTGTCAGTCAAAGGAAAACAGCATCCAGGGAGTGTGAGGATTAACAGTGGAAAACCAAACACACTGCTTCAAAAAGATCCTTGTATAAAAGCCCTCTAATGGATGAGAAAAATCTACATTGGCGTTGCTGCTGACAAATTACTACAACGTAGCAAAAAAAAAACAAAAAAAAAAAACTTGACCCCGACGTGATTTGAACACGCAGCCTTCTGAACTGGAGTCATACGCGCTACCGTTGCGCCACGAGGTCTGTAGAAGGCTGCTTTTTCTCATTTGTTACTAGGAGGTGTATTATCCCCAACAGGCCTGACTAAACACACCATTCTTAGCATGATGTGAACAAAGCCTATGTGAACACGTTCGGTGTATGCTGAATGCAACCATAGGCCCATATTATCCAACGGAGGCCAAAAGAGTGTCCTTTTGGCCTTTGTCATGCTGCTTCAATAACATTCTTGTATAAGAGCCCTTGAATGGATGAGAGAAATTCGTATTAGCATTAATACTGACATAATAGGACGTAGTAAAAAAAAAACTAAAAACTTGACACCGACTTGATTGGAGCAGGCAGACTTCTGATTTGGAGTCAGACGCACTACCGCACCTCTACTTCCTCCAGTCATGAGACACCTGGTTTTCCCTTTCAGGAGACACATTCTTATATTATACTTATCTTACTATCTTCACCCCTACCGCAATCCTGTTCATAGCACCCGCATGTGTCTGTCAGTACGCAGCTCTGTCCCCACAGTGCACAGCCCTCCCCTCACCTGGAGATGTGGAGAAGCACGACCGGAGATTTCTTACCATGCCCCACACTTGCTGCAATGCTTTAACATTAGGACAGACAGACAACGGGGGATACACGCGGATTTTCGGCAACAGAATGCATTGCTGAAAATCCGCAGCGTAGTACAATAGCAGCAGTGTGGATGAGATTTGAATAAATCTCATCCACACACAGTGGAAAGATTGATTACTTACCAATAATTGGTTCTTCATGAACATATGACAGCACCCCTGGAAACACATCCCATTCGCTGGATAGGAAGCCTGGTGATATAAAAAAAAGGACATGCCTCTCCACACACCCAGTCTTTAGGAAGAACTCAGGATGAGAAAGAGAGTGACACATATATATGTATATACATACATATACACTAAATACAAAGACATTCCATCCGAATCTCCCATTGATCCTTAGATCTGTTCATCTATGAAAGGAAGTAACTGAAGTGGGAGAAACTAAGGGTGTGCTGTCATAGGTTCATGAAAAACCGATTACCGGTAAGGCTGGGTTCACACGACCTATTTTCAGACGTAAACGAGGCGTATTATGCCTCGTTTTACGTCTGAAAATAGGGCTACAATACGTCGGCAAACATCTGCCCATTCATTTGAATGGGTTTGCCGACGTACTGTGCAGACGACCTGTAATTTACGCGTCGTCGTTTGACAGCTGTCAAACGACGACGCGTAAATTGACTGCCTCGGCAAAGAAGTGCAGGGCACTTCTTTGCCACGTAATTTGAGCTGTTCTTCATTGAACTCAATGAAGCACAGCTCAAGATTTAGGAGCGTCTCAGAGCGTCTCAGACGCCTCGTAAATTACGAGGAGGAGCATTTACGTGTGAAACGAGGCAGCTGTTAACAGTCTGTCTTTTCACATGTAAATGCCTCTCATCGTGTGAACATACCCTTAGTAATCAATCTTTTACCCTATCACCTATGACAGCACCCCTGGAGATGTAAAATAGAACACCAAGTTTTAGGGTGGGACTACTGCTTGTAGAACTTTCCTACCAAAAGCCAGGTCAGTGGCTGAATGCAGCTGTAACCTATAATGCTTAATAAAGGTGTACTCCATGTAGCCGCCTTACAAATCTGGTCAAGAGAAGAGTTAGTTTTTTTCTTCCAATGAAGTGGATACGACTATAGTAGAATGAGCTCCAAAGAATTCTGGGGGATTAATGTTCTGGCCAAAATAAACTAAGGCCCGTTTAAGCCACCTTGCTATTGTTGGCCTGCTAGCTGCAGAAACCCTATTTGGACCCTGAAATTGAACAAAAAGATTCTCTGAAGACCACCAGTCCTTTGTGACCTCTACGTAGTGGACTAAACACCTCCTCAAATCTAAGAAATTAAACTCCGGCTACTTTGGATTTTTTGGGGAGTCACAGAAGGAGGGAAGAAGAATTTCCTGATCTTGATGGAAGGGGGAAATCACCTTTGGGAAGAACCCTGGTAAGGTCTTCATAATTACCCTATGCTCCAACACCAAAAAGTGTAAGGAGGAAAGGCCGAGAGTGCTTGACTTTTATTTACGCTACGGGTGGTGGTAACCGCTAGTAAAAAAAGGCCATCTTTAGAGTGACAAACTTGATGGACAAGGATGAACCCATGATGGCAGTAAGTTTATAGTCCCAGGGTGGAACTGAAGATTTTATTAGAGGTCTTATCCTTGAGGCTGCTATCAGGAACCTCCTGATCCAGGGGTGTTCCGCTAACTTGAAGTCATTAAAGGCGCTTAGAGCAGAAATTTGTACCATTAGCGTATTAGGCTTGAGATTTTTGATCAGCCCGGCCTAGAGAAAATCTAGAATCAAGGTTATATCAGGATCTGTTAAGGGATTTATATCAATTTCTGTAAAGGAAAGAAAAGCTTTCCAGACCCTTAAATATATTTTTGAGGTAACCCATTTCCTACTTGCCAATAATGTCGAAAAAATTGTTTCTGAAATACCGCTCTGAGAATCATCCTTTCAGTCTCCATGCTGTAAGATGCAGCCTGGTGTTGCTGGGATATACCACTGGCCCTTGGGACAGGAAATCTGGTTTGTCTGAGTATCTATGGTTGAGCTAAGGACAGCTTCCTCAGCCAAGTGAACGATGGTCTTTTTGGCCAAAAGGGGGTGATTAAGATGACCGAGGCCCTGTCCTCCCTGATTTTTTTTTAACACTCTTGGTAGTAGACAGAGAGGGGGAAAAAGCATAACCCCGCTCCTGACTCCAACACTGGGAGAGAACTTCTATGGCTACAGGATTGTCCCTGGGGTCTAGGGAGAAGAATTTGAACACTTTCCTGTTTTCCCTGGTAGCAAAAAGATCTATGGATCAATCCCCCACCTGGCAACTATCATACGGAAGACATTCTGGTTTAGGGACCATTCTGAGTGTAGCAACTCTTTTCTGTTCAAAAAGTCTACTACCTGATTGTCTTTTCCCTTTAGTGAGAAAATACCGAGCGTGGTTCCGGTGCAGTGTAAAACGTACCGAGCGTGGTTCCGGTGCAGTGTAAAACGTACCGAGCGTGGTTCCGGTGCAGTGTAAAACGTACCGAGCGTGGTTCCGGTGCAGTGTAAAACGTACCGAGCGTGGTTCCGGAGTTGTGTGTGTGTGTATATATATATATATATATATATATATATATATATGTATATATATGTGTGTATGTATATATATTATATATATATATATATATATATATATATACACATACACACACACACACACACACACACACACGGAGCTTGGTTCCGGAGACACATGTACGGAGCTTGGTTCCGGAGACACATGTACGGAGCTTGGTTCCGGAGACACATGTACGGAGCTTGGTTCCGGAGACACATGTACGGAGCTTGGTTCCGGAGACACATGTACGGAGCTTGGTTCCGGAGACACATGTACGGAGCTTGGTTCCGGAGACACATGTACGGAGCTTGGTTCCGGAGACACATGTACGGAGCTTGGTTCCGGAGACACATGTACGGAGCTTGGTTCCGGAGGCACATGTACGGAGCTTGGTTCCGGAGGCACATGTACGGAGCTTGGTTCCGGAGGCACATGTACGGAGCTTGGTTCCGGAGGCACATGTACGGAGCTTGGTTCCGGAGACACATGTACGGAGCTTGGTTCCGGAGGCACATGTACGGAGCTTGGTTCCGGAGGCACATGTACGGAGCTTGGTTCCGGAGGCACATGTACGGAGCTTGGTTCCGGAGGCACATGTACGGAGCTTGGTTCCGGAGTCACATGTACGGAGCTTGGTTCCGGAGTCACATGTACGGAGTTTGGTTCCGGAGTCACATGTATGGAGCTTGGTTCCGGAGTCACATGTACGGAGCTTGGTTCTGGAGTCGTATATACATGTACTGAGCTTGGTTCTGGAGTCGCATATACATGTACTGAGCTTGGTTCTGGAGTCGTATATATGCACAGAGCTTGGTTCTGGTGCTGTATATATGTACAGAGCTTTGTTCTGGTGCTGTATATATGTACAGAGCTTTGTTCTGGTGCTGTATATATGTACAGAGCCTTGTTCTGGTGCTGTATATATGTACAGAGCTTTGTTCTGGTGCTGTATATATGTACAGAGCTTTGTTCTGGTGCTGTATATATGTACAGAGCTTTGTTCTGGTGCTGTATATATGTACAGAGCTTGGTTCTGGTGCTGTATAGAATGTATGCGCAAGTTACACAAAAAAAAAAAAGTGGAAAAAAATGACACCTGATTGATTGGTAGGGAAAACAAACATGGTGAGGGGGATGAAGATGTCTGGAAAGAGGTTCATGGGTGGGGGGGCAAACTCTTTACCCCAGGTGCTGGAGAACCTAGCTAGGCCTCTGAGTGGAAGAGTCAGATACACCGAGGCCATGTCTTGTCTCACCAGACGACGTACTAGGAAGGTCATGCTTCTTTTTAAAAGCTTTAAGGGAATTCCTAACCTCGGTTCGTACCAGATCCTTGATGCTGGTGGTAAGACTAGGGAAGTCCTCTGCAAGTATCTTATCTGAACAGAACTGGCATAAACGTTTCGGATATGAAGCGGCTAGTTCCTGTTACACATGTCACATTCTCGGTTATGAGTTTTGTCCAACTTATTCCTGGGAGCCCCGCTGACCTTAGAAACAGGTAATATACAAAGGAAGGACAAGATTAATAATGAAAAAGGTTGCTTGTCCTACCATGTTTCCTAGAAGATCCCATACCGCTCAAAGTACCGTACTGGAGGATCTTGCTGGGTCCAACCGTTCAGCGCGTCCTGCTGCTCCTCCTGGAGCTTCCATGCTGGTTCCTTAGTTGGAAAAGGAGCCATCTTGGTTCAGGCTTGAAATAGGCCTAGGATTGTCTGGGGAGGCTCCCTGGCTACGACGCGCTACACTGCTTCCTGGGATGTATGTGTGTCACCTCTGCCAGAAGTGAGGTGCGCCCATGACCGGAAGTAGTCACTGCAGTGCGCTGGAAGCAGCAAGACACTGGGCCATGAGTACTGGCTCCGAAAATTGCAAACTGGAGCCAGGCCTGACCCCAGGAGAAGCCTCTCCCCCAGAGGAGACCCCACCCACGGAAGGACCTTATCACCTCCGTAGAGGGAAGCAGTGACCGGGAAAGGAGGGAGTGACCAGCCCCAGATTAAGGTTGCTCCCTAAGAGTCTTACATCTTCAGAATACCCTTAGGAACACAGGTCAGTACCTGCTAGAGGGTCTGCAATCCTGGAGAGTGTGTCTTGACCTCATGACAATCCCATCCGGAGGACAAAACCTGACTGGTTGGGTGGAGAGGCGTGTCCTTTTTTTTATATCATCAGGCTTCCTGTCCAGCGAATGAGATGTCTCTCCAGGGCTGCGGTCAGGTTCATAAAAAAACGATTATTGGTAAGTAATCAATCTTTTTCCGCTGTGTGTGGATGAGATTTGTTCAAATCTCATCCACACTGCTGCTATTATACCATTCTGCGGATTTTCCAAAATGCCTTCTGTTGCCAAAAATCCGTAGTGTATCTGCTGTGTGTGTTCCTACCCTTAAAACCTTGTAGCAAGTGAGGGGCATGGTAAGAAAATCTCCGGTCGTGCTTCCCCACATCTCCAGGTGAGTGGAGGGCTGTGCACGGTGCTGAAAGGGTAAAAAAAAAAAATCAGCCGAGAAACCATTCATAAATTGACCTGTGGTGCAGTATTTTAATACACAACATATTAATTTATTCTGTGGAATCGCTTCTCTTCTGTTGCATGTTTTCACCATTGAATTCAATGGTGATGTAAAACCCGCAACAACGAGCAATGTGTTGGGACTTGAGCGGTAGAAACGCTGTGATTCTGCCGCAAAAATCGGAAATGAGAAGAAAGCTAAAAAAAAAATTTCAAATAAAAAAAAAAAAAAAACTTAAACACCCCCGGCAGTAGTCCTAGAGACGCGATCCTCTATTCTGTGTGCAGCCTGGCCTCCTGGGATGATGTTTCATCCCATGTGACTGCTGCAGCCAATCAAAGGTTGCAGCGGTCACATGTACTACAGCCTCAGCTCAGAACAGAGTGTCGCCATGACTATGGCCAGTGAGAAGTCTAAAGTTTTTAGTTTTTTTTTATTCCCGCAGGATTTCTGCAGCAGACCAGCTGCCTGAAAAATTGCACCACAATTCGGTGCGGTTTTTCTGGCAGAACTCCCTGATTTTTTTCCCCAGGATGGATACGCTGTGTACTTTTATGCAGGGTATCTGCCCTATATGATCCTACCCTTAAACTTTCCGCTAAACAGACTATGAGCAGCCCGATGGAGAAAGGTAAGTGCACTAGAAAGTTCAGGATGCGGGAGATTTTAAGACTAGAGCTTATCTGTGACTGACCGCTCAAGATAACATCGTCACACTCTTTAGTTTGCTTACAGTAACTTAATGTTAAAGTAGATGCATTTAATAAACTAGTAGCCTATAATTTACATCCATACTCCTTATTGGAATATGAAATGTGTTGGTCTAAGTAGTGTTTTTCATAGTTTCCTGCCCTGTACTGCCTCACCGTGTAAGGCAAGAAGATGTGAGAGGTACAAAAACCTGCAACGTGTCTTAAATTAATTGTTCATTTGCTAAGGTTTTGGGGCAGATGTAAGATTATGTTAAAGTGTCAGCGTTTATAGGCATTGGCCCTAATATTGGACGCCTGCACTTGCCAGTCACAGACTACCTATATAACCAAGCTCCCAAAACAGTGTCCTTATATTAGGGTCATCCACATGCCTCCCGATTTTAAAATTCGTAATATGGCTACAAGACCTGCACACACCGTAGATTACCATAGAACCATGGTGATCTGATATCCTGATGATTAATGTAAATCTGCGGGTCAATTGCGGCCCCATTCATTTCAATGGGCCCATGCACACGACCGTGGTTTCCACGGTCCGTGCATGGCCAGGAGCCTGGACCACAAAAAGAACGGCGATGTCTTATTACAGCCGTTTTTGCAGGCCAGGCTCATAGAAATTAATGCATGCGGCCATGTGCACGACCCACGATTTCCTGGCGACCAGCGGGTGACTCCGCGGCCGTCCGACTCGAAAATCACGGCCGTGCACATTGCTACGGTCGTATGCATGAGTCCTTAAGGTCCTCCTACACGTCCCGTCCTGGGCCGTGTAAACGAGCGCCGATCAACGAGACAGCTCGTTGATCGGTGCTCATTTGCTCCTGTCACACGGAGCTATGGATGGGGACGAGCGCTCGTTACTCCAATCGCTCATCCCCATACATTATTATCCAGTCGGCAGCTCGTCTCCCTGTTTACACTGGGAGATGTGCTGCCAACAACGTTATTTTACTTTTTTAAAACAATATGATCAGCAGATGAATAAGCGTTTGCTTGTTCATCTGCTGATCGCTGCCCTGTTTACACAGGGTAATTACCAGCAACAAGCGTTCTATGAACTATTGTTTGCCCAATAACTGGCCCTTGTAAAAGCGCCTTTAGACTAAGGATAGGGCCAAACAGTGTCTTCCAGACGGATGGCATGCGGTATTACCGCAATTCGGCGCAGTTTTTAAATGGCTTGTTAATAGGTGCACAATTTTGCAGTTACACAGCAGATTGAGTTGAAAAGACGAGGAAGGAGATTTTTGGTGCTGGTATGCATCTCGGCCGTCAGCTGGTCATTTTGAAAACCGTGCCAATTTGTGGTAAAACTGCATGGTGGGGTGTTTTTTGTCCGCATTGGGACCGCGTCTTTGCCAACTGGCGACCGCTTTGTGTGGCCTCACCTTAATGTTCACACTAATGACACCACATGGGAGAGAATTGTTTGGATCTTCGAGGAAAAATATTATTACATTGCACTAACAAAGACAAGGGTACATGAAGAGTAAGAATTCACTGTTATTTAGTCAGAACAGACGAATACAAAAATTTAAGGTTTTATGACATTCAGGCCATTGCCATAACCTTTCATCTTGTGGTGAACAGGTTTTGCTGAGAAAAGTGCAGGAGAATTGACCAGCAAGTGCCTCAGGGCTGGCAAAAGCTGTGGCAAGCCAAACTAGAGTGACACAGTAATGCTAGTGCTACGCGGCGACTGGCCACGATACAGGTCATACAGCCAAAGACCGCTGTGTTGTGCTGCCTGCATCGCAGGTAATGAAAGTGAATGTGGTTGTTAACCCACAAGTCACCATGACATAACTGTAGCAAGAGGTCCAGCGGGTTTGGACTCCTTGCGACTGTTGTGGTAACTTGTAGGTCGGAAGCGACCACATTCACTTTAATTACCTGCAATGCAAGCAGCACGACAGTGTTCTTTGTCCTTGCAACCGGTGTCGTAGCCAAGGTTGCCGTGAAACCCCAGCCTAAGACGCATCCTACATTGAAGTAGAATGTATGGTTTTTGCCACACAGAAAGACACTTCTAAAGTGCAAGAAAGCAGCATTAGATTTTGCCAAGGCTCATTTTGGGAATCCCTACTCTAGTCCAATGAGATCAAAGTCAACCTTTTTGGATCTTACAGCATCCTAAATGTATCGTATCACAAGGGAGTGTAGTACCGTGAGAAGTGCACAGTCCCCACAGTGAAGTGCGGTGGTAAAGGCTGGTGGTAAAGTTCTAATATAGGGATGTTTGAGAATTGTACTTCATTAAATGTACTGCAAAAACTTGATCCTCCCTACCCAACCTGAGTTCTCAAGCACTTATTCAACATAACAATGACTCTAAACACTCTTCTAAGGCTACTGCTGCATTCTTAATGCCTTCCCGCCACAGCCACTTTTGGACTTCCTGACAGAGCCTTATGTTTCAAATCTGACACGTATCACTTTATGTGGTAATAACTTTGAAATGCCTTCACCTATCCAAGCGATTCTAAGACTGTTTTCTCATAACACATTGGACTTTATGTCAGGGGTAAAATTTGGTCGATAAATTCTTAGCTTATTTGAGAAAAACACCAACCTCGTAGAAAAAATGTGCAAAAATGTGCATTTTTCGAAATTTGAATGTTTCTGCTTGTAAGTCAGATATAAATAATCACAAATATAGTTACTAATTAACATTTCCCAGGTCTACTTTATGTCAACATCGTTTTTTGAACATCATTTTTATTTTTCTAGGGCGTTACAAGGCTTATAAATTTTGAAGCAATTTCTCACATTTTCAAGAAAATGTCAAGACTTTCTTTTAGGGACCAGTTCCGATCTGGAATGGCATTTAGAAAGTTTCTTAGCGCTTTAGGCGTTTCACAGGAACTAATGCAAAGTGGAGGTGAAATTTACAAATTTCATTTTTTTTTTGCAGAAATTCAATATCAATGGTCTTCTGTAACACAGCAAGTGTTAACAGAAGAACACTACTTAATATTTATTGCCCAGATTCTGCATGTGGCCCAAGTATGCTATTGGACAGAAATACAGGCCTCAGAAGCAAAGGAGCACCTTGTGGATATTTTAGACACCATGTCAGTTTCGAAGAGAGGTCTTGTGGTGCCAAAACAAAGGCAGCTCCAAAATAAGATTTTATTTTGAAAACTACACCCCACAAGGAATTCAGATAGGGGTGTAGTGAAAATTTTAACCGCACAGGTGTTTTATAGATTTTGTTAGAATTGGGCAGTGAAAATGAACAATTAATTTTTTTTCCAATAAGATGTAGCTTTAGTTCAAAATGTTGCCGTTTTCTCAAAGGAGAAAAAGGCCCCCAACATTTGTAAAGCAACTTCTCCAGAGTAGGGAAATACCACATATGTGGTCATAAACTGCTGTTTGGGCACACGGCAGGGCTCAGAATACAAGGAACACCATTTGGCTATAGGAGTTCAGATTGACTCATGGGTGCCATGTTGAATTTACAGAGTCTATGAGCTACCAGTACAGTGGAAAGGTGACTCCATTTAGTAAACTACATCCCTTGGGGAATTAATCTAGGGATATAGTTAGCATTTCAACCCCACAGGTTTTTGCTGAATTAGAATTGGGCTGTGAGAATAAAAACAAATAACAATTTTTCCAATAAGATGTAGTTTTAGCTTTTTTTTTTTTTTTCACAAGGACTATAGGATAAAAAGTACCCCAACGTTTGTAAAGCACTTTTTTCCCCAAGTACAGTAATACCCCATATGTGATCACAAACTGCCGTTTGGGCAAACGGCACGGTTCAGAATGGAAGGAGCACCATTTAGCTTTTTGAGCGCATATATTGCAGAATTGTTTCTTGGGAGCCATATCGCATTTTCAGAGGTACCAATACAGTAGAAATTCCCCAGATGTGACCCCATTTTCAAGAATATACCCCTCAAGGAATTAAATGAGGGTTGTAGTGAGACGTGTTTTTTTATAGATTTTATTTGAATTGGACATTTTATCCAATAATACGTAGTTTTAGCTCAAAATTTTTCATTTTTACCAGGACTACAGGTGAAAAGGTTCCTTAAAATTTGTTACCCAATTTCTCCCGAGTAAGGCAATACCCCATATGTGGTTGTAAACGGTTATTTGGCAAGGCTATAAAGGGAAGGAGTGCAATTTGGTTTTTGGAGTGGAGATTATACAAGATTAGTTTTCGGACACCATGTTGCATTGGGTTGAGGTACCAGTACAGTGGAATGACTAAAATTACCCCATTTTGGAGACTACATCCCTCAAGGAATTCATCTAGAGGTATAGTGAGCATTTTGACCCCACAGGTGTTTTGCAGAAATTGGCATACAATACATGTTGCAGATAAAAAATTGCCATCTTCCAAATTTCAGTGGCAAATGTTGTGCCCAGCTTGTGCCACTGGTGACACACTCCGTATATTAAGCGGTCCTCTGGAGTACAGTAATACCACATATTTGGTCATAAACTGCTGTTTGGGCACACTGCCAGGCACGGAAGGACCGCCATTTGGCTTTTGGAGTGCAGATTTTGCTTGGTAGTGGTTTTGTTTGGGGTTTTACTGGTGCTTCAGCTTATAATGTGGGGGCATATGTAAGATGGGTGAAGTACATCGGGGCATAATAGGGTGATGTAATAATTGGGTAAATGAATAATAAACGTAATAATCCATGGATTGGTATGGTACACTTTGAACCAATCCTTTATGCACAGGCCAGATGTTTTGGGGCATGTGTCGCACTGATAAATGGTGTCCCTTCTTATACCTTTTTGAAACACACTCTGCACTTTTGTTTGGGTCCTTCTCTTGTTTGTAGTTTGGGGAACTTCACTGAGAAAGCGTTGGCCTGCTATAATACGGCAGCCTTGCTTCCAGCAGAGAGTATGAAGTTTTGGGGCAGACGTGCTTGGGCCCTCCCCGGTTCCCAAGTATTAGGGCCTTGATTATTAGGCTGGATTCACACGAGAATGTTCGGTCCGTAATGGACGGAACATATTTCAGCCGCAAGTCCCGGACCGAACACAGTGCAGGGAGCCGGGCTCCTAGCATCATAGTTATGTACGACGCTAGGAGTCCCTGCCTCGCAGCGGGACAACTGTCCCGTACTGTAATCATCTTTTCAGTACGCGACAGTAGTTCCATGGAGTGTGAATCCAGCCTTTCCTCTTAAAACTGAAGGAATGTTCCCAACCAACCACACATCGGATAGCAAGTAAGCGTCATACAATGCCACATGTACAACATGCACGGGCAGCTTTATGTACCATTGGACATAACTATGTGGTAAATCCGGGGAATTGTACAAAATAGATGCGCTCCTATGTTGCCTAATCTTTGACTTCTCCACTAACCGCATAAGCAACAGAAGACCCTAAAATGTACTCATCTCAGCTGCATCTAGGGAGTCCTCCTGTGGGGTATAGCAAATGACGACGGGGGTTTTTTTGGTGAAAAACTACCCGACCTAAAAAATTAGTCTGGGCCATAATTTTGCATCATTGCGTTCTGAGAGTCATAACGTTTTAATTATCCGTTGATGGAGCTGTGTGAGGGCTTGGTTTTTGTGGAACGAACTGTAATTTTTATTGGTACCGTTTTGGGGTACATTTTTATGATTTTTTTGGGAGGCGTGGAGAAAAAAGAAAAAGAAAAGCAATTCTTGCACGGTTTTGTTTTTTATTTTTTTACAAAGTGCACGGTACAATATAAACAACACGTTACATTTATTCTGCAGCTCGATACGATTACAGCAATACCAAATTTATATATTTTTTTCAATTTTACTACTTTCCCACAGCAATACTTTTTTTTTTTTTAAATCACGTTTTAGTGTTGCCATTTTCAGGGAGCCATAACTTATTTATTTTTCAGTTGATAGAGCTGAGGGAGAGCTGTTTCTTTGTGTGACAAATTTTTTTGAGACAAGGTGACCAAAACAAAAATTCTGTCTTTATTTTATTTAATCTTCTACAATGTTCAGGAAAAACAACATGATATTTTCATGGTTCAGGCTGTTTTTTTATTTTAAAAAAAATCCAATTATAAGGCGATTCTTGTTTTTATTACTTAAAACGTATTTTTATTTTTCGAAAACTTTTTTTTTTACACTTACTTGGGGACTTGGAGGTCTGATATTCCGATTGCCTGTACAATACACTGCACTACATATGTAGTGGAGTGTATTGTAACTTTTCTGATTGTCAGTTGAAAAATGACAATCAAAAAAGTTACAATCTATTAAGTCCTGCCTTTGGCCGACCAGCAGGCCATTGTTAGGGTATGTTCACACAGAGTTTTTTGGCGCTGCTTTTGACGCAGTAACCACGTTGGAAACCGCACCAAAAAAGTCCGAAAACAGAGTGGAAAAAAGCACTCTCTGGGAAAAGAAACGTCATGTCCTTTCTTCAGGCGTTTCCGTCTCTGACCTCCCATTGACATCAATGGGAGGCAGAGAAAGCAGTTTTCACAGCGTTTTTTGCCTGCATTGCTCAATGACCGCGGCCAAAAAACGCTGTGAAGAAACGCAGCATAAAACACGGCAAAGGGTGCAGGGAGTCAAAATATGCCTCAAAATTCCTGAAGGGTACAGGGAGAGCCCCCCTGCTGCATCTAAGGGCTTAAACGGCGGCGATCGGCGATAACTCCATTCTCCGTCGTTGCAGCGGGAGGTTAGCTGTTTATTACAGCCGACAGCCGCTGCAATTTATCTTCAGAACGTGACTGTACGCCCATTTGTGTTAGGGTATGTTCACACGGCCTAATTTCAGACGTATACGAGGCGTATTTTGCCTCGTTTTACGTCTGGAAATACGTCTCAAATACGTCGGCAAACATCTGCCCATTCATTTGAATGGGTTTGCCGACGTACTGTGCAGACGACCTGTTATTTACGCGTCGTCGTTTGACAGCTGTCAAACGACGACGCGTAAAAATACAGCCTCGTCAAAAGAAGTGCAGGACACTTCTTTGGACGTTTTTGGAGCTGTTTTCTCATAGACTCCAATGAAAACAGATCCAAAAATGGACGTAAAAAACGCCGCGAAAAATGCGAGTTGGTAAAAAAACGTCTGAAAAGCAGGGTCTGTTTTCCCTTGAAAACAGCTCTGGATTTTCAGACGTTTTTGTGGACTACGTGTGAACATACCCTTAAGCTATCCTTAAAATGGACATACAGTCACGCCCTTTTGTGGGAAAGGGTTAAGGAAGAATAAGGTGAAATTGCTTCAGTTGCCTCCAATCTAACACATTAGCACTTATCTTGGCCAAATCTGTGAGAAGTTTGGCCAACTGAGAATCCCTTTAATAAAATCCCAATGGCAAATGAAGACACCTAAAAACCTCTGCAGTCCCTGCAGAGTTTTAGGTTAGAGCCAATCAGTCTGTACCGTCTGAAGCGGGCATGATATACCCGGGAAAGTTGACTTCCCGTACCTCAAAGAAACACTTAAGTTTTGCAAAAAAATCGTCATCTTGCTATCTCTTGAAAACATTATGCACATGTGACATGACTAGCCAAGTCTTTTGAGAATATCAATAGCTTATAATGGTATACAACCATAAATTTGCCCACAAAAGCTCTAAAATATCAGAGTTTTGGAAAACCGCTGGAGCGCTGCATCATCCAATGGGCATTACTAGATGTTCATAGTGAACAGGTTTTTCCCACTCATTCCCCTTTTGGTTGCGGATCAGATTATACACGAATCCAAGGTCTAGCTTAAGAAAAACTGGCCAACTTGTAGCCGACTAAATAAGCCAAACTGCGCAACTTTTGGTAAAAAAACCACTGCGTTTTCCACCAATTACAAAGATAACGACAATAACCACAATGAAAACCGACTCATGTAAATGCACCCTAAGGTGCCAGTCACACGATTACATGTAGTGTACCATACTGCATTATAGACTGTTAGTCACGCCAATACTATTACATCAGGCGAGCAGTCCAGCACCTTCCAAGGCTGTGTTCACACTGAGTTTTTTGCAGGAGGAAAATTCTGCCTCAAAATTCCGTTTGGGATTGAGGTAGATTTTGACTTTCCTGCACACCGGTTGCTGTGTTTTACGCCGCGTTTTTCAGCTCGCGCCCATTGTGTGCTACGGGCAAAAAACTCAGCGAAATACGCTTTCTCTGTCTCCCATTGATGTCAATGGGAGGTCAGAGACGTAACCGCGCGAAGATAGGGCATGTCCCTTCTTTCTCCCACGAAGCGGTTTTACCGCTCGCGGGAGAAAACCACCTCCGCCTCCCATTCAAATCAATGGGATGCATTTTTGGCCGGTTTTTGACGAGTTTTGCGGAGCAATTTCCGTTTGAACAGGGCCTAAGTGTACCACACTAAGTACCAACACCCCATTCTCTCCCAACATCATAAGGCCAGACTGCATCCTGCAAAAATAAGAAACATGACGTATTGAGTCTATTGACTTATATCTTGGCCAAAATACACAAGCTGGGAACCCACATCAGGGGTCCTCAACGTCTTATGAGTCCTTACACTAAATTTAAACGCAAATAACTGAAAAGGGGATTCAATTTACAAAATATCACTGAAAAAAGCATTACTTACTTACTTACTAATACAAGCGCAAGTTACACCACCAGTTCCCAGCAGGATGCAGAGACCATGTGACCGGCACCTTACAGAAGCCTTATCTGTGTGCAATTATAACACTAAGTATCCACCCCCTCCTGAGTGGTCGGTGTGAGAGTGGATGTTCTTCAGTATTTTGCACCTGTGTGACCTCCCTCCGTATAACATTGTAGTTTGTGTCCTGCTGAGTGCATTTAGATAAAACGTTTTTGGCCGCGCGGTAGTAAAAAACATCAAAAATCACGGTCACGGCAAAACTGATTTGATGCGGTTTTTGCCTGTGCAGTTTTTGAAGCTTGTAAAATAAATGTGTTTCACCTATAAAGATCGCACAATCAAAAACTGCACTGCAAACCGCGCAAATTCGCTGTAAAAGTTAGTGCATTTTTGGCTAAATTTTTTATGCGTTTTTTTACTGCGCGCCCAAAAAGTCTCATCTATATGGACCCTTAGGCTGGGTACACACGACCTATTTTCATGCGTAAACGAGGCGTATTATGCCTCGATTTACGCCTGAAAATACGGCTGTCAAAAGACGATGCGTAAAATGACTGCCTCGTCAAAGAAGTGCAGGACACTTCTTTGGACGTAATTTGAGCCGTTTTTCATTGAATCCAATGAAGAACAGCTCCAAATTACGGCCGTCAAAGACGCCTCGCAAAATGCGAGTAGGAGCAATTACGTCTGAAATGACGGAGCTGTTTTCTCCTGAAAACAGCTCCGTAATTTCAGCCGTAATGGTTGTTATCGTGTGCACATACCCTTACACCAACACGCCACCTTTTTCATGGCACTTTATTTTAAGAGTTCATTCACACGTCACGGTTGAGGTGTGGTTAAAACCACATTGAAAACTGCATGCAAAAACCGCATGTGGTTTACAGCAAAATGATGCGTTTTTAGATGCATTTGCAATAATAAAACACACCAAATTTCGGTAAAAACGCATGCGGTTTTCGGATGGGTTTTTTCAATGCGGTTCTAACCACACCTCTAAAGCAACGTGTGAATGAACCCTTAGTGCTGCAGAGGCATCCCACGCCGGCTAGAGCGATGCTCAGCTGTCTAATGACATCCAAGTTCTTCCTCTAAGGCCCCATGCACACGTACGTGCTTTTGCGGCCGCAATTCCCCCGCAAATCCACGGGAGAATTGCGGCCACATTAATTTCTATGGGCCCATGCACACGACCGTGGTTTCCATGGTCCGTGCATGGCCCAGGAGCCTGGACCGCTTATAGAAATTAATGCACGCGGCCAAGTGCACGGCCCGCGACCCGAAAATCACGGCTGTGCACATGGCTACGGTCATGTGCATGAGACCTAAGGGTATATATGTCGCAATTGAGGTGTGGTTAGAACCACATAAAAAAAAAATTGGTGCGTTTTTTGATGGGGTTGCAGCAAAAAAAACATTGCAAACCGAGGTTTTGGCCGTGATTTTTTATGCCTTTTTTTTACAGCGCGGCCAAAAATGTCAATGTGTCAGATAACTATGGAATAACTATCGAATGCTTTAACATATCCAAGTGATTTTTTGTGACACATTACTGTATACATTAAAAAGGTTGTCCACTTTCGGAAAACTGATGACCTATGCATCGGATAGGTCATCACTATATGATCGGTGCGTGTCTGACATCCGGACTCCGCACCAATCCGCAACTCCGGCTGCCTCCGTGCATCGGATGTTTGGAACGGGATGCAGTAGTTGGAGCCGGAAGCAGATGGCTCTGACCACTGCATAGTGGCCGTTCGGTGGAACTGCAGCTCTGCCCGGAGCAGAGCTGCATTACTGCAGCTCAGCCGCTATTCTTTGTCCGGTGCCAACTGCTTCCAGCAACATTGTCCGGCAGCCCGGAGGCAGCCGGAGTGCCGGATCGGTGCGGGGTCCAGGTGTCGGACATGTACCGATCATATACTGAAGATCTATCCGGTGGATAGGTCTTCAGTTTTCAGAAAGTGGAAAACCCCTTTAATTTAGTGGTAAATTTTGGTCAAATTTGCAAAAAAACACCAATTCAGTTCTGAAGTGGCCTTGAGGTGCCGATGCTGGTTGGGCATATGCAGTGCACAGAAAGGAAAGGAGCGCAATTAGTTTTTTAGAGTGCAAAATTTGATGGAACGTTTTTCGGACAGCAGGTTGCATTTGCAGCACCCCTGAGGTACCAGTACAGTGGAAACTTAAAGGAACAGTGTCATCACAATTTTTTTTAAATATGTTAAAGATGTTAGTGCTTTATTAAAAACGTTTATATTTATTTGTGTGTTTGTGTTTTACTTTTTCTTATTTTTACACTTTTTCTTCCCTATGGGGGCTGCCATTTTTTGTTCCATTTCTGTATGTGTCGATTAACGACACATACAGACATCGAATACGGCAGCCACAGTCCCATAGGGACTGCAAACGGGTCCCGTCCCATCCACTTCTGTGTACGCCGTCTGTGTGGGAACTGCGCTTGCGCCGCTCCCACACAGTCCAATTTGAAATGCGCGCCGTCCGGCGCCATTTTCCTGTGGACCGGAAGTCGCGGCCGGACAGTAAGATTACTACTTCCGGTCGCGGCTTCCGGACTTGTGCACTTGGACCAGCGGCAGCAGACGGAGCGGACGGGCCGGAGGGAGCCGCGGCGGCAGGAGCAGGTAAGAGATTTCTATGTATGTTCGTGTTTGTGTACGTTTACTACTGTATGTAAACCTACTACACTGTGTGTTAGCTCAAAAAATGGCGACACACAGTGTAGGAGGTTAGACCGTTCAAACCCCTCGTTTATCCCGGCACAAGCCAGGATAAAGGAGGGGGGGGGGATGCTGAGAGCTCACTAGAGCGAGGGCTTTTTACCCAATTTTGCAATGCTGCAATTTTGGGAATAGCTCTGTTAGGGATCTGCCAGGTACTTCATCTAGGTATACTCCTGGGATTAATCAATCCACACCTGAGGCCAGACCTGTTCGACTGACACCATCTCCCACCAACCAGGGTGGCAGGCTCAGGAGTGGGAGAGCCTATCGCGGCCTGGTCTGTCGGAGTTAGCTCCGCCCCCTGTCCTTTATTACCTGCCCTGTTCTCTCCCTCAGTGCTTGTAATTCTTTTGGATTCCTGGCCCCACTGCTGCTTGCTCCAGCCTGCTTCTGCCGTGCTTCTGCCTTGCTGCAGTTCTGCTTGACCTGCTTTGCTTTGCCCCTGGCTTGCTTCTGTCTCCTTGCCCGCTTGGGTGTACTCACTTGGTCCTGGTCCTGACTGTCCGTTCGCCGCTCCGTTTCCTCGTGGCGTTCCGTGGCTACTGCCCCTTCCCTTGCATGTTCCCTGTTTGTTTTCCTGTGCACTTAGACAGCGTAGGGACCGCCGCCCAGTTGTACCTCGTCGCCTAGGGCGGGTCGTTGCAAGTAGGCAGGGACAGGGCGGTGGGTAGATTAGGGCTCACTTTCCCTTCACCTCCTTCCTGCCATTACAAGCTCCATCTAGTGACCAGCAATGGGAAATATTATAAATTAGAATCTAATTTATAATATTTCCTGACTCGTGAAAAAAATAAAAAAAATGTGAACAATGTTTAATCACCTACACACTAAATGTTTAATTAAAAAAAAAACAACATGTTTTTCTGGCAACACATTCTCTTTAAGAGAAGTGACTGGATACTACACCACTCAAGGAATTATTTTAAAGGAGTAGTAGTTTTGTTTGAGGTTTTACTGGTATTTCAATTTATAATATGGGGGGCATATATAAGCCTTGCGGAGTATATCAGCACATGATAGGATGGTATAATAATGCAGTAAATAAATAACAAAATAAATAATCCATAGATGTTTGAGGGGCATCAGGATATATAGGGGTAGCAGGGTATATAGGAGGCAGCAGGATATATAGGGGCAGCAGGATATATAGGGGCAGCAGGGTATATAGGAGGCAGAACATATATCTTTGTTTTATGAACACACACTTTTACAAAGAGACATAAACACATGCAGAGAGACACACACACACACACACACACTAACATATACACATACAAACACAGAGACACACACTGTATACACACACACACACACACACACACACACACACACACACACACACACACACACACACACACACGCAGAGAGACACACACTGTATCATACACATACAGACACACATACTATATACACACAGAGACACATGCTGTATATACACACACAGAGACACATACTGTATACACACACAGAGACACACAGACACTTACCATCTCTCCATGCTGACAGGATCACAGGCTTCGTGCAGGACGGGCTGTGGGCGGAGCTTCCTCCTCTTCTCTTGTTCCTCGGCTCTTAGTCCGTGTGTGTACCTAAGAACAGAGCACAGAGCACAGAGTAGAAAAAGAGCCCAGAGGTGCCCCTTTCATGCTTGGAGGGGGCATCGCCCTGTGCGCTCGCACAGCTTGCACACTCCTAAGGCCGGCCCTGGCTATGGTGTCCCGTTGTGCGCATGTAACAGAACAGGACATCGATACGCATACGCAGGATTTCGTTTGTGCTGGGGGAGGCGAGGAGCTGTCAATCAAAATTAAGGAGGCAGGGTAAACGCGTAAAGGCTTGAGAAATGAAGATGTGACTCTTTTCAAATGAAGATATGACTTATGCTTATTAGCATACAACATACAGCACAGGAACACGGAAAAACTGAATACTAAAGCTACAGAGCCGACTTGATTTTGGAAATCAAACTGAAAATGGGCCCTCCCATGGCCGGAGGCTCCACTAGCAGCCGCTATGGCTGCTACAGCGCGACACCACTGAAAACTATGGCAGAGCAGAGAGGTATCTCCCCGCTCTGCCATTAAAGGGGTTGTTCCTACAAAACACATGTATCCCCTATCCACAGGATAGGGGATACATGTGTAATCGCTGGGACCCCCAGCGATAAGGAGAACTGGGGACCGAAAGTCCCCCCAAGTTCTCCATGAGAAACCTCGGACTTCCGGGGTCTGTGTCGGCAGCTCCGTAGAAATGAATGGAGCGCTTGTCGCACTTGTGCACATGCGTGACCAGCGCTCATTTAATATTTATTGAGCTGCCGACATAGACCCCGATAGTCCGAGGTTTCTCATGGAGAACTTTGGATCCTGTGGATAGGGGATACATGTCTTTTGTGGGACAAGCGATAGGCTACAGACCTTTTTTTTGGGGGGGGGGGGGGGGTTGGGGCTGTATGGCGTTATCTACAGGGGGGGCTGTATGGTGCTATATACAGGGGTCTGTATGGTGCTATATACAGTGGGGCTGTATTGTGCTATATACAGCCCCACTCTAACATATACACATACAACACACAGCTCGCACATCCCTAAGGCCGGCCCTGGTTATAGTGTCCCGTTGTGCGCATGTACCAGAAAAGGACATCGAAGCGCAAACAGGGGTCTGTATGGTGCTATATACAGAGGAGCTGTTTGGTGCTATATACAGGGAGGGGGCTGTATGGCGGCAAATCTACAGGGGGGCTCTATGGTGCTATATGCAGGGGGGTGTATGGTGCTATATACAGGGGGGCTGTTTGGTGCTATATACAGGAAGGGGGATGTGTGGTGCTATCTACAGGGGGGCTGTATGGTGATATACAGGGAGGGGGCTGTATGGCGCTACCTACAGGGGGCTGTATGACGCTATCTACAGGGGATGGTATAGCACTATATACAGGGAGGGGGCTGTATGACACTATTTACAGGTGGGCTGTATGGCGCTATATATAGGGGGGCTGTATGGCGCTATCTACAGGGGAGCTGTATGGCGCTATATACAGGGAGGGGGCTGTATGGCGCTATCTACAGGGGGGGCTGAATGGCGCTATATACAGGGAGGGGGCAGTATGACGCTATCTACAGGGGGGCTGTATGGTGCTTTATACGGCGAGGGGGCTGTATGGCGCTATCTACAGGGGGGCTGTATGGTGCTATATACAGGGGGCTGTGTATGGCGCTATATACATGGGGCTGTATGGTGCTATCTACAGGGGAGCGCTGTGTGGCACAATCTACAGGGAGACACTATCTACACCCAGGGGAGGGGGGGCCCCAGTCAAAAGTTTGCTATGGGGCCCAGTCTTTCCTACACCGTGTTCCAAATTATTATGCACATTGGATTTAAGTGTCATAAACATTTAATTATTAGTTTTTCAATTCAACTCATGGATGGTATTGTGTTTTAGGGCTCTTTGGATCATTGTAATCAATCTCAGACACCTGTGATAATTAGTTTGCCACGTGTGCCCAATCAAAGGAAAACTACTTAAGAAGGACGTTCCACATTATTAAGCAGGCCACAGGTTTCAAGAAATATGGGAAAGAAAAAGGATCTCTCTGCTGCTGAAAATCGTGAAATGAAAACATTGGATATTTCAATAAAACTTAGGCGTGATCATCGTACTGTAAAAAGATTTGTGGCTGATTCAGAGCACAGACGGGTTCGTTCAAATAAAGGCAAATGAGGAAGGTTTCTGCCAGACAAATTAATAGGATTAGGAGAGCAGCTGCTAAAATGCAATTGCAAAGCAGCAAACAGGTATTTGAAGCCGCTGGTGCCTCTGGAGTCCCGCGAACCTCAACGTGTAGGATCCTCCAGAGGTTTGCAAGTGTGCATAAAGCTATTATTCGGCCACCCCTAAACAATGTTCATTAGCAGAAACGGTTGCAGTGGGCTCATAAATACATGAAGACTAATTTTCAAACCGTGTTGTTTACTGATGAGTGCCATGCAACCCTGGATGGTCCAGATGGATGGAGTAGGGGATGGTTAGTGAATGGCCACCATGTCCCTACAAGGCTGCGACGTCAGCAAGGAGGTGGCGGAGTCATGTTTTGGGCTGGAATCATGGGGAGAGAGCTGGTAGGCCCCTTTAGGATCCCTGATGGTGTGAAAATGACCTCTGCAAAGTACGTAGAGTTTATGACTGACCACTTTCTTCCGGGGTACAAAAAGAAGAACTGTGCCTTCCGTAGCAAAATTATCTTCACGCATAACAATGCACCATCTCATGCTGCAAAGAATACCTCTGTGTCATTGGCTGCTATGGGCATAAAAGGAGAGAAACTCATGGTATGGCCCCCATGTTCCCCTGACCTCAACCCTATTGAGAACCTTTGGAGCATCCTGAAGCAAAATATCTATGAGGGTGGGAGGCAGTTCACATCAAAACAGAAGCTCTGGGAGGCTATTCTGACATCCTGCAAAGATATTCAAGCAGAAACTGTCCAAATACTCACAAATTCAATGGGTAGGGTATGTTCACGCGACCATTTTTAGGCGTAATGGAAACGTTTTACGCCTCAAATTACGCCTGAAAAGACGGTTCCAATACGTCGGCAAACATCTGCCCATTGCATTACGCGTCGCTGTCAAAATACGGCGCGTAAAATTACGGCTCGTAAAAAGAAGTGCAGGACACTTCTTGGGACGTTTTTGGAGCCGTTTTCTCATTGACTCTATTGAAAACAGCTCCTAAAACAAACGTAAAAACGCTGCGAAAACGCAGCGAAAAACCTAAGGGTATGTTCACACGACCATTTTTCAGGCGTAATGGAGGCGTTTTACGCCTCGAATTACGCCTATAAAGACGTCTCTAAGGGTATGTTCACACGGCCTATTTACGGACGTAATTCGGGCGTTTTTGCCCCCAATTACGTCCGAAAATAGCGCCTCAATAGCGCTGACAAACATCTGCCCATTGAAAGCAATGGGCAGACGTTTGTCTGTTCACACGAGGCGTAATTTACGCGCCGCTGTCAAATGACGGCGCGTAAATAGACGCCCGCGTCAAAGAAGTGACCTGTCACTTCTTTGGGCGTAATTGGAGCCGTTATTCATTGACTCCAATGAATAGCAGCGCCAATTACGTCCGTAATTGACGCGGCGTTCAAGCGCCTGCACATGCCGTTACGGCTGAAATTACGGGGTTGTTTTCAGGCTGAAACATCCCCGTAATTTCAGCCGTTACGGACGCCCTCGTGTGAACATACCCTTATACGTCGGCAAACATCTGCCCATTGCATGCAATGGGTCTTGCGATGATCTGTGCAGACGAGCTGTCATTTTACGCGTCGCTGTCAAAATACAGCGTGTAAAATTACGGCTCGTCAAAAGAAGTGCAGGACACTTCTTGTGACGTTTTTGAAGCCGTTTTCTCATAGACTCTGTTGAAAACAGCTCCAAAAACAGCTGTAAAAACGCTGCAAAAACGCGAGTTGCTCAAAAAACTTCTGAAAATCAGGAGCTGTTTTCCCTTGATATTTTCAGACGTAGTTTGTTAATCGTGTGCACATACCCTAATACTTACCTTCCTGGGTCTGTGATCCTTTGTCACTTACAAGGCTTAGTAAACTAAGCAGTGACTGCTCTAAGCGGTTATTGATTAGTTTACATCACATGGTCCTAGGTTAACTCCGTTCACTGGCCTACTTTTAAAAGTAGGATGATGTACTGCGGTAAACGGTGGGGCGTTTTTTGCTCCAGTCGGGAAGGAGGGGGGCGGCTGCAGGAGTGTTTTTTTTTTCTTCTAAGAAATAATAAACTGTGGCCTGATCAATAATAGGGGAAATGGGCCCCAGTGTCTATGTGGGGGGCAGGGGAGGGAACAATAATGGGGTTGCACTGAGCATTTTACGCAAGATTTTACGCAACGGATTTCATTGCGAGAGATCTGCAGCATAATACAGTAGCAGTAGAGTGGATGATATTTGAACAAATCTCATCCACATGCTGCGTAAATAACCCACCAAAAAAACGGTCATAAATTGCAGTGCACATTTTTAATCCACAGCATGTCAATTTATGTTGTCGAATCTCTGGTTTATTGATGCAGGTTTTCTCTATTGAATTCAATGGGGAGGTAAAACCTGCAACAATTAGCACATGTTGCAATTTTTGCGGCGGAAAAGCTGCGCTATCGGGGGTGTCAGCCCTGAAAGTGCCTAGGGCAGCACCAACTCTAAATAGGGCCCTGAAACACACACACATATGCACAGAGTACAGATAATGTAGTAGATGTTACCTGCAGTCCTATGTAACGCCACAAATAACATGCAGTATGTAAAGGGAAGTGTCCCTATGTGTGTATGTATTTATGTATGTACCGCTCAAAAGTTTGGGGTCACCCAGACAATTTTGTGTTTTCCATGAAAACTCACACTTATATTTATCAAATGAGTTGCAAAATGACTAGAAAATATAGTCAAGACATTGACAAGGTTAGAAATAATGATTTTTATTTGAAATAATAATTTTCTCCTTCAAACTTTGCTTTCGTCAAAGAATGCTCCATTTGCAGCAATTACAGCATTGCAGACCTTTGGCATTCTAGCTTTTAATTTGCTGAGGTAATCGGGAGAAATTTCACCCCATGCTTCCAGAAGCCCCTCCCACAAGTTGTATTGGCTTGATGGGCACTTCTTGCATACCATACGGTCAAGCTGCTCCCACAACAGCTCTATGGGGTTGAGATCTGGTGACTGCGCTGTCCACTCCATTACAGATAGAATACCAGCTGCCGGCTTCTTCCCTAAATAGTTCTTGCATAATTTGGAGGTGTGCTTTGGGTATTTGTCCTGTTGTAGGATGAAATTGGCTCCAATCAAGCGCTGTCCACAGGGTATGGAATGGCGTTGCAAAATGGAGTGATAGCCTTCCTTATTTAAAATCCCTTTTACCTTGTACAAATATCCCACTTTACCAGCACCAAAGCAACCCCAGACCATCACATTACCTCCACCATGCTTGACAGATGGCGTCAGTCACTCTTCCAGCATCTTTTCAGTTGTTCTGCGTCTCACAAATGTTCTTCTGTGTGATCCAAACACCTCAAACGTCGATTCGTCTGTCCATAACACTTTTTTCCAATCTTCCTCTGTCCAATGTCTGTGTGCTTTTGCCCATATTAATCTTTTCCTTTTATTAGCCAGTCTCAGATATGGCTTTTTCTTTGCCACTCTGCCCTGAAGGCCAGCATTCCGGAGTCGCCTCTTCACTGTAGACGTTGACACTGGCGTTTTGTGGGTACTTTTTAATGAAGCTGCCAGTTGAGGACCTGTGAGGCGTCTATTTCTCAAACTAGAGACTCTAATGTACTTGTCTTGTTGCTCAGTTGTGCAGCGGGGCCTCCCACTTCTCTTTCTACTCTGGTTAGAGCCTGTTTGTGCTGTCCTCTGAAGGGAGTAGTACACACCGTTGTAGGATATCTTCAGTTTCTTGGCAATGTACCATTAGAACACTGGAGTGATGGTTGCTGGAAATGGGCCTCTATACACCTATGTAGATATTGCATTAAAAACCAGATGTTTGCAGCTAGAATAGTCATTTAGCACATTAACAATGTATAGAGTGTATTTCTGATTAATTTAATGATATCTTCATTGAAAAAAACTGTGCTTTTCTTTCAAAAATAATGAAATTTCTAAGTGACCCTAAACTTTTGAATGGTAGTATATATATATATATATATATATATATATATATATATATATACAGTCCAGGGTAGATGAACACAGCACTCCAATGCTACAATAAATCAGGCCATGTGCTCGTTACCTGGGGGTGAATCAATTCCCCAAAATCCAATAGAGAAAGATGTAGAGCGCAGTAACGGCACCAGGACTTCAAGGTAGATGAAAGCAAAAGTGGATTTATTTCACCTCAACACAGCAACGTTTCGGTTCAACAGGAACCTTTCTCAAGCCAGATGGCTTGAGAAAGGTTCCTGTTGAACCGAAACGTTGCTGTGTTGAGGTGAAATAAATCCACTTTTGCTTTCATCTACCTTGAAGTCCTGGTGCCGTTACTGCGCTCTACATCTTTCTCTATATATATATATATATATATATATATATATATATATGTATATATATATGTGTGTATATATATATATATATATATATATATATATATATACACAGTGAAGGAAATAAGTATTTGATCCCTTGCTGATTTTGTAAGTTTGCCCACTGTCAAAGACATGAACAGTCTAGAATTTTTAGGCTAGGTTAATTTTACCAGTGAGAGATAGATTATATAAAAAAAACAACAGAAAATCACATTGTCAAAATTATATATATATATTTTCATTGTGCACAGAGAAATAAGTTTTTGATCCCTTTGGCAAACAAGACTTAATACTTGGTGGCAAAACCCTTGTTGGCAAGCACAGCAGTCAGACGTTTTTTGGTAGTTGATGATGAGGTTTGCACACATGTTAGATGGAATTTTGTCCCACTCCTCTTTGCAGATCATCTGTAAATCATTAAGATTTCGAGGCTGTTGCTTGGCAACTCGGATCTTCAGCTCCCTCCATAAGTTTTCGATGGGATTAAGGTCTGGAGACTGGCTAGGCCACTCCATGACCTTAATGTGCTTCTTTTTGAGTCACTCCTTTGTTGTCTTGGCTGTATGTTTCGGGTCATTGTCGTGCTGGAAGACCCAGCCACGAGCCATTTTTAATGTCCTGGTGGAGGGAAGGAGGTTGTCACTCAGGATTTGATGGTACATGGCTCCATCCATTCTCCCATTGATGCGGTGAAGTAGTCCTGTGCCCTTAGCAGAGAAACACCACCAAAACATAATGTTTTCACCTCCATGCTTGACAGTGGGGACGGTGTTCTTTGGGTCATAGGCAGCATTTCTCTTCCTCCAAACATGGCGAGTAGAGTTAATGCCAAAGAGCTCAATTTTAGTCTCATCTGACCACAGCACCTTCTCCCAATCACTCTCAGAATCATCCAGATGTTCATTTGCAAACTTCAGACGGGCCTGTACATGTGCCTTCTTGAGCAGGGGGACCTTGCGGGCACTGCAGGATTTTAATCCATTACGGCGTAATGTGTTACCAATGGTTTTCTTGGTGACTGTGGTCCCAGCTGCCTTGAGATCATTAACAACTTCCCCCCGTGTCGTTTTCGGCTGAGCTCTCACCTTCCTCAGGATCAAGGATACCCCACGAAGTGAGATTTTGCATGGAGCCCCAGATCGATGTCGATTG
This sequence comes from Rhinoderma darwinii, assembly GCF_050947455.1. Lineage (NCBI taxonomy): Eukaryota > Metazoa > Chordata > Amphibia > Anura > Rhinodermatidae > Rhinoderma > Rhinoderma darwinii. The sequence goes on from NC_134688.1 coordinate 354,205,156, forward strand.
ACAGTCATTTTGTATGTCTTCCATTTTCTTACTATTGCACCAACAGTTGTCTCCTTCTCACCCAGCGTCTTACTTATGGTTTTGTAGCCCATTCCAGCCTTGTGCAGATCTATGATCTTGTCCCTGACATCCTTAGAAAGCTCTTTGGTCTTGCCCATGTTGTAGAGGTTAGAGTCAGACTGATTAATTGAGTCTGTGGACAGGAGTCTTTTATACAGGTGACCATTTAAGACAGCTGAACTCTTAATGGTTGGTAGGGGATCAAATACTTATTTCTCTGTGCACAATGCAAATAAATATATATAATTTTGACGTGTGATTTTATTAATTTTTTTATATATATAATCTATCTCTCACTGGTCAAATTAACCTAGCCTGAAAATTCTAGACTGTTCATGTCTTTGACAGTGGGCAAACGTACAAAATCAGCAAGGGATCAAATACTTATATATATATAGTTAGTCCTTTTCAATTTGTATGTGTGTATATATATATATATATATATATGGTATGTATGTGTATGTATTATACATATAATGTCTCATGAGCCAGGTGTAATGACAGGGATAGGGAAACAGACAAGTGAACCCTAATCTACCCGCCACTCAGTCACTGCCTACTTGCAACGACCCACCCTAGGCGACGGGGTACAACTGGGCGACGGTCCCTACATTCAGTAAGTGCACGACAGACAACCAGACAAGGAAACACAGAACAAAGGGAAACGGGGCAGTTGCCCACGGCAACACCGTGAGCAACAAGAGTAGTAAACGAGCCGAGTCAAACCAGGAGAGTACGAGGTGCCAAACGCAGAGCAGGAGAGTAGTGAACAAGCCGAGTCAAACCAGGAGTGTACGAGGTACCAAACGCAGAGCAGAAGAGTAGTCAGTAAGCCAGGGTCAATACGAAGCAGGGACAAGTAGTTCAAGAAGCTGCAGCAGGGCCAGGAAACCAACAGAGAAGAATCACAAGCAAGGAGGAACAGGAAAGGCAGGTATAAATAGACAGAGGGCGGGAGCTAGCTCGGTCCGGCCAGGCCGCGATAGGCTCTCCCACTCCTAAGCCTGCCATCCTGAGTGGTGGAAGATGGAGTCAGTCTCCCAGACATAGAAGCAGGTGCAGACTGATTACCTATGGGCGTGGATACAGAAGCTGTGCCTGGCAGATCCTTAACATCAGGGCTGTAGAAACACAGTCCTGGTTATGAGTACGGTGGTAAACAAAGCAGGACAATTAGCATTGCTCTGCTTTGTTTGGAAACCATGGAGACAGGAGATAGTTCTATCCCCTGTCTCCATTTCAAATCTCCCGCACGCATGGACGGTCTCACGCGGGCGCTCATGAGTCGGCTGGTGATACATTATCACCATCATGACCCATGCTAGCCGGGGGCGAGTGCCACTCGTCCCTCACTGCGAGCTTACCGGCAGGGTTAAATAGCCCTGCGTCTGTACGCTCAGCAGCTGAAGACCACTCCACCAACGAGGGGCAGCTGGGACCTGCCTGCCTCCCACATCACCACGGACCGGCTCACCTCTTCTGTCCTGCCTCTCCTCCATCGACGGCTCCTGCTACTCTCCTGCTCCTGCTACTTTCCTGCTTCTGCTCCACCAACCGACATGCTAAGTATCAAGTGTAGCAATAGCAACACTTAACCCTCTCTCTCCCTGGCTCCTCCTGCTGTCCCTGAAGTTTACCCTTGCTCTCCCTGAGTACTGTAACCCTTGTGTCCCTGAAGTTAACCCTTGCTCTCCCTGAGTCCTAAGATAACCCTTGCTCTCCCTGAGTACTGTAACCCTTGCTCTCCATGAGTACTGTAACCCCTGCATCCCTGTAACCCTTGCCTCCCTGAAGTTAACCCTTGCTCTCCCTGAGTCCTAAGTTAACCCTTGCTTCCCTGATTAACCCTTGGTGCCCCTGGCTGAAGTTAACCCTTGCTCTCCCTGAGTCCCAAGTTAACACTTGCTCTCCCTGAGTACTGTAACCCTTGCGTCCCTGAAGTTAACCCTTGCTCTCCCTGAGTCCTAAGTTAAGCCTTGCTCTCCCTGAGTACTGTAACCCTTGCGTCCCTGAAGTTAACCCTTGCCCTGAAGTTAACCCATTACTGCCCTGAGTTAACCCTTACTACCCCTTGCAGTACCCTGCAGTGACCCTTGACCTGCACATCCCCAGTTACACAGAAACCCATTCCCCTTGTTCCTCCTTATCCCGTATTAACCCTTAGTGTATAGGGAAAGTTATATTAGGAGGGAGTAGGACAGAGATAGTGAGCGTGTGAGAATTACAAGTAACATGTGTATTGTAACGTAACTGTATTCATATGTATGTCTATATAAGTGGGTGGTGGCATAACATAGGATTGTGATACCTTGTTTATACTGTACTACGTATAGTGTGAGTATACTCAGTATATATTAACGTGTTATATGTATTGGGGTATACTGATACTATACTGTGAACAGTTACTGTGTTCTGTGTTTGGTGTATTTTATATATGAGAGTGATTACTGTATGTTAATAACTATTACCTTTATTTACTATACGGTCTTATTCCCTTGAGTAGCAGCAAAAGCAATTAGATCGACGTTAGTATAAGGAAAAGTTAGGGGAACTAGGCATAACCCTAGTGACCCTGATTATAAAGGCGGTAGTAATAGTGGGTGTCACTAACCAGTGAACCCCGCTAATTACCGCATCCCCTTTAACACAGTGATATTTCTCTGAGTACAGATAATGTAGTAGATGTTAATGTAGTAGATGTTTACCTGCAGTCCTATGTAACACCACAGATAACACACAAAAAATACAAATGTGAGGGTACAGCTGTAGCCTTTGTAAATTATAAAGAGCTTTTTAAAATCTGCAAAAAAGTAATAAAATCAACAAAAATACAAATGAAAGGCAGGTGGCCAAGGATAGTAAAACAAATCCCCAAAAATTATTCAAGTATGTAAATGCTAAGAAGCCAAGGTCTGAACATGTAGGACCCCTAAATATTGGTAATGGGGAGATGGTCACAGGGGATCACGAGAACGCAAAGTTACTAAATGGATTCTTTAGCTCTGTACATACAACAGAAGAAAGAGCAGCTGATGTAGCCACTGCCAGTGCTGTTAATATATCAGTTGATATACTGAATTGGATGAATGTAGATATAGTCCAAGCTAAATAAAATAAAATAAATGTGCACAAGGCCCAGATGGGTTGCATAAGTCATTGCTTATTTGTGAAAAACACCAAAATTTTAAGAAAATGTGCAAAAATTATGATTTTTCTAATTTTAAATGTATCTGTGTATAGGATCTGCCAGGCACTACGTCTGGGTATACTCCCAGGATTAATCAGTCGACACCTGAGGCCAGACCTCTGAGACTGACACCTGCTCCCACCAATCAGGGTGGCAGGCTCAGGAGTGGGAGAGCCTATCGCGGCCTGGTCAGTCAGAGTTAGCTCCACCCCCTGTCCATTTATACCTGCCGTTTTCTCTTCCTCCTTGCTTGTTATTCTTCTTGGATTCCTGGCCCCACTGCTGCCTTGCTCCAGCCTGCTTCTGCCGTGCTTCTGCCTTGCTTCAGTTCCGTTTATCCTGCGTTGCTCTGCCCCTGGCTTGCTTCTGCTCCGTGCTCCTGTTTGTATACTCCACTACTTCCTGATCCTGACTGGCTCGTTCGCCGCTCCATTTCCTCGCGGCGTTCCGTGGGCTACTGTATTCCCTTGCGTGTTCCCTGTTTGTACTCCCTTGCACTTAGACAGCGTAGGGACCGCCGCCAGGTTGTACCCCGTCGCCTAGGGCGGGTCGTTGCAGGTGGGCAGGGACGGGGCGGTGGGTAGATTGGGGCTCACTTGTTCCCTTCACCTCCTTCCTGCCATTACATAATAACAAGCCCTTACCTAGTCTACCATTTCTTCTACGCTGACGCTATCATGGACCCCCTTGAGACCCTGACCCAGCAGATGCAGGGCCTCTCCCTACAGGTCCAGGCCCTGGCTCAGAGGGTCAATCAGTCTGATGCTGCCTTTGTAGTACCCCTCACCTCACCTTTAGAACCCAACCTCAAGTTACCTGACCGGTTCTCAGGGGACCGTAAGACTTTTCTCTCCTTCCGGGAGAGTTGCAGACTTTATTTCCGCCTAAGACCTCACTCCTCAGGTTCCGAGAACCAGCGGGTGGGTATCATTATATCCCGACTCCAGGAAGGGCCCCAAGAGTGGGCCTTCTCCTTGGCTCCTGACGCCCCTGAACTTTCCTCCGTTGATCGGTTTTTCTCTGCCCTCGGTCTCATTTACGACGAGACTGACAGGACTGCCTTAGCCGAGAGTCAGCTGGTGACCTTACGTCAGGGTAGGAGACCTGTTGAGGAATACTGTTCTGATTTTAGAAAGTGGTGCGTAGCTTCTCGGTGGAACGACCCGGCCCTAAAGTGCCAGTTTAGGTTAGGATTATCTGACGCCCTGAAGGATCTGCTGGTTAGCTACCCCTCTTCTGACTCCCTAGACCAGGTTATGGCCCTGGCAGTACGACTTGACCGACGTCTCAGGGAACGTCAGCTTGAACGTTTCAATGTTTTCCACTCTGACTGCCTTGCGATTCCCCCCGAGGTCCCGTCTCCTCGCTCTTCCACGGAGGACTCGGAGGTACCTATGCAACTCGGGGCCTCCATGTCCCCTCGACAACGTAGAGAGTTTCGCAGGAAGAATGGTCTCTGCTTCTATTGTGGGGACGACAAGCATCTACTGAACACCTGTCCCAGGCGCAAGAATAAGCAGCCGGAAAACTTCCGCGCCTAAGTGATCATCGGGGAGGTCACTTGGGCGCACAGGTATTTCCCGTTAATACTAAACGCAATAAGATTTTGCTTCCCTTTCAGGTCTCGTTTGCTGGCCGGTCTGCCACTGGCAGTGCCTTCGTGGATTCGGGCTCATCTGCTAATATCATGTCTGTGGAATTTGCTATGTCTCTAAAAATGCCTTTTATTGATTTACCTTATCCTATCCCGGTAGTGGGTATCGACTCCACTCCTCTTGCTAATGGTTATTTTACTCAGCATACTCCTGTTTTTGAACTCCGTGTTGGCTCCATGCATTTGGAGCAGTGCTCTGTACTGGTGATGCAGGGATTATCGTCCGATCTGGTATTAGGTCTTCCCTGGTTGCAGCTGCATAATCCCACGTTTGATTGGAATACTGGGGATCTCACCAAATGGGGTAGTGATTGCCTGATGTCATGTCTTTCGGTTAACTCTATTTCTCCCCGGGAGGAGGTAAACACGCTTCCTGAGTTTGTTCAGGACTTCGCTGATGTGTTTTCTAAGGAGGCCTCCGAGGTGTTGCCCCCTCATAGAGATTACGATTGCGCCATCGATTTGGTGCCTGGTGCCAAGCTTCCTAAGGGGAGGATATTTAATCTTTCATGTCCTGAACGTAAAGCTATGAGGGAGTATATCCAAGAATGCCTGGCCAAGGGTTTCATTCGCCCCTCGACTTCTCCTGTAGGTGCTTGCTTGTTATTCTTCTTGGATTCCTGGCCCCACTGCTGCCTTGCTCCAGCCTGCTTCTGCTGTGCTTCTGCCTTGCTTCAGTTCAGTTTATCCTGCGTTGCTCTGCCCCTGGCTTGCTTCTGCTCCGTGCTCCCGTTTGTATACTCCACTACTTCCTGATCCTGACTGGCTCGTTCGCCGCTCCATTTCCTCGCGGCGTTCCGTGGGCTACTGTATTCCCTTGCGTGTTCCCTGTTTGTACTCCCTTGCACTTAGACAGCGTAGGGACCGTCGCCAGGTTGTACCCCGTCGCCTAGGGCGGGTCGTTGCAGGTGGGCAGGGACGGGGCGGTGGGTAGATTGGGGCTCACTTGTTCCCTTCACCTCCTTCCTGCCATTACAATCTGCTTGTAAAACAGATAGTAATACCACACAATATAGTTACAATTTCACATGTTCCATATGTCTACTTTATATTTGCATTTTTTTTAACATTATTTTATTTTTCTAGGACGTTAGAAGGCTTAGAACTTTAGCAGCAATTTCTCACATTTTCAAGAAACTTTCAAAAGGCTATTTTTACAGAGACCAGTTCAGTTCTGAAGTAGCTTTGAGGCTTTGAAGCAAAACAGCATTCAGAACGTTTCTTAACCCTTTAGGGTATGTTCACACGCAAAATCAAAAACTTCTGAAAATCAAGGGAAAACAGCTCCTGATTTTCAGACGTTTTTTAAGCCACTCGCAATTTTCGCTGCGTTTTTCGCAGCGTGTTTTACGGCAGTTTTTGGAGCTGTTTTCTATGAAGTCAATGAAAAAAGGCTCCAAAAACGTCCCAAGAAGTCACCTGCACTTCTTTTTCCCGGCCGGTAAGCTGGTGTTTGGGCATGCTGTAGGGCTCAGAAGAAAGGGAGTGCCATTTGGCTTTTGGAGCGTAGATTTTGCTTGGAAATAGTTCTGTTTGGGGTTTTGCTGGTATTTCAGTTTATAATGTGGGGGCATATGTAATCTGTGCGGAGTACATCAGGGTATAATAAGGGGGTATAATAATGGGGTAAATAAATAATAATCTGCAGATATGTGGCTAGTATCACACTGATAAATGGTGCCCAATCTTATCCGCTTTTGGAACACTCTGCACATTTTCTGTCGCTATATTCTGAGAGCCAGAACTTTTTTATTTTTTCTCCACCAGAGCTGTGTGAGGGCTTATTTGTTGTGGGACAATCTGTAGTTTTCATTGGTACAATTTTAGGGTACATGTGATTTTTTTTATCACTTTTTATTAGATTTTTTGGCAAGCAAGGTGACAAAAAAACTAATTCTGACAATGTTTTTTGTCCTTTTTTTTTATATTGTTCACCCTTGCTCTATAAATGACATTTTACTTTATTCTGCAGAATGATACGATTATGGCGATACGATATATATATATATATATATACCGTTCAAAGGTTTAGGGTCACATAGAAATTTTCTTATTTTTGAAAGAAAAGCACATTTTTTCTCAATGAAGATAACATTACATTAATCAGAAATACACTCTATACATTGTTAATGTGCTAAATGACTATTCTAGCTGCAAACGTCTGTTTTTTAATGCAATATCTACATAGGTGTATAGAGGCCCATTTCCAGCAACCATCACTCCAGTGTTCTAATGGTACATTGTGTTTGCTGTGTTAGAAGGCTAATGGATGATTAGAAAACACTTGAAAACCCTTGTGAAATTATGTTAGCACCGCTGTAAACAGTTTTGCTGTTTACAGGAGCTATAAAACTGACCTTCCTTTGAGCAAGTTGAGAATCTAGAGCATTACATTTGTGGGTTTGATTAAACTCTCAAAATGGCTAGAAAAAGAGAGCTTTCATGTGAAACTCGACAGTCTATTCTTGTTCTTAGAAATGAAGGCTATTCCATGCGAGAAATTGCCAAGAAACTGAAGATTTCCTACAACGGTGTGTACTACTCCCTTCTGAGGACAGCACACACAGGCTCTAACCAGAGTAGAAAGAGAAGTGGGAGGCCCCGCTGCACAACTGACCAACAAGACAAGTACATTAGAGTCTCCAGTTTGACAAATAGACGCCTCACAGGTCCTCAACTGGCAGCTTCATTAAATAGTACCCGCAAAACGCCAGTGTCAATGTCTACAGTGAAGAGGTGACTACGGGATGCTGGCCTTCAGGCCAGAGTGGCAAAGAAAAAGCCATATCTGAGACTGGCTAATAAAAGGAAAAGATTAATATGGGCAAAAGCACACAGACATTGGACAGAGGAAGATTGGAAAAAAGTGTTATGGACAGACGAATCGAAGTTTGAGGTGTTTGGATCACACAGAAGAACATTTGTGAGACGCAGAACAGCTGAAAAGATGCTGGAAGAGTGCCTGACGCCATCTGTCAAGCATGGTGGAGGTAATGTGATGGTCTGGGGTTGCTTTGGTGCTGGTAAAGTGGGAGATTTGTACAAGGTAAAAGGGATTTTGAATAAGGAAGGCTATCAGTCCACTTTGCAACGCCATGCCATGCCCTGTGGACAGCGTTTGATTGGAGCCAATTTCATCCTACAACAGGACAATGACCCAAAGCACACCTCCAAATTATGCAAGTACTATTTAGGGAAGAAGCAGGCAGCTGGTATTCTATCTGTAATGGAGTGGCCAGCGCAGTCACCAGATCTCAACCCCATAGAGCTGTTGTGGGAGCAGCTTGACCGTATGGTACGCAAGAAGTGCCCATCAAGCCAATCCAACTTGTGGGAGGGCCTTCTGGAAGCATGGTGTGAAATTTCTCCCGATTACCTCAGCAAATTAACAGCTAGAATGCCAAAGGTCTGCAATGCTGTAATTGCTGCAAATGGAGCATTCTTTGACGAAAGCAAAGTTTGAAGGAGAAAATTATTATTTCAAATAAAAATCATTATTTCTAACCTTGTCAATGTCTTGACTATATTTTCTAGTCATTTTGCAACTCATTTGATAAATATAAGTGTGAGTTTTCATGGAAAACACAAAATTGTCTGGGTGACACCAAACTTTTGAGAGCCATAACTTTTTATTTTTCAGTCAGAAAAACTTTGTAAGGCCTTGTTTTTTGCAGAACGGGTTGTAGTTTTTATTGGTACTATTTTTTAGTACATGCGACTTTTTGATCACTTTTTATTCTATAATTTTGGATGGGTGGTGACCAAGAAATAGTGATTCTGGCATTGTTTTTAAATTATTTTTTTTGCGGTGTTCACAGTGCGGAAAAAATAATATTATATTTTTCTAGTGTTGGTCGTTACGAACGCGATGATACCAAATTTGTGTACTTTTTTAACGTTTTTTTTTTCCTATAGTAAAAGTCTTGTAGGAAAAAAGCATATTTTGTTTTTGTAACATAACTTATTTTTACACTTTTATAAAACATTTTTATTACCTTGTTTTAACTTTTTTTTACTTGAAGACCTGCAGTACTGATAGCTGCTATAATACATTACACTACCTAGGTAGTGTAATGTATTAGAAACGGTCAGTGTGACGCTGAGAGTCACACTGACAGAAAGCCTATCAGGACCAGCCTCTGGCTGGTCCTGATAGGCTTGTCTGCATGGCAGACCCGAAGGCTGTTGTACTGTATGGCCTCCAGTTGGGCCATGACAAGCGACGGCAGAACCCACAATCGGTCCCTGTGAAAGTTTGTTGTAGCAACAAACTTTCCAGTTTGTTGCTACAACAAACTTTCCCTGTGATCACATGATCGGGACCTGAACCAATCAGGTACTGATCATGTCTCCGGGACCAGAGGCAGGGGTTAACAGCGTGATCTGGGTGTCAGCGCTACTCTGAGACACCCGACTGCGCTTTTAACGCCCACCATGAATTCACATCGGCGTTGCACGTGAATTTACAGTGGGCGGTCGAGAAGCGGTTAGGCTATGTTCACACAGGGTCTTTTGCCGAGTTTATTGACGCGGAAACCGCGTCGCAAAACTCGGCAGAAACTGCCCGAGAACGCCTCCCATTGATTTCAATGGGAGGCGTCGGCGTCTTTTTCCCGCGAGCAGTAAAACTGCCTCGCGGGAAAAAGAAGCGACATGCCCTATCTTCGGGCGCTTCCGCCTCCGACCTCCCATTGACTTCAATGGGAGGCAGGAGAAAGCGTGTTTTCTGCCCGCGGCGCTCAATGGCCGCGGGCGAAAAACGGCGCGATCATTGCTATTCACACGGAGTATTTTGGGGGAGGAATATCTGCCTCAAAATTCCGTTTGGAGCTTTGAGGCAGATATTCCTCCCCCAAAATACTCCGTGTGAACATAGCCTTAAAGAGCTTAGTTCAGTTATTTCTGTCCCCCTCTTCATAATATTTAGAGATGCTCTAGTGACAGGTATAATGCCAAGGGACTGGCGCAGGGCAAATGTGGTGCCTATTTTCAAAAAGGGCTCTAGGTCTTCTCCGGGTAATTATAGACCAGTAAGCTTAACAACCATAGTGGGGAAAATGTTTGAGAGGCTATTGAGGGTCTATATACAGGATTATGTGACAAAACATAGAATTATAAGCGACAGCCAGCACGGTTTTACTAAGGACAGAAGCTGTCAAATCAACCTGATTTGTTTTTATGAAGAGGTGAGCAGAAGCCTAGACAGAGGGGCCGCTGTGGATATAGTATTTTTGGATTTTGCAAAGGCATTTGGCACTGTCCCTTATAGACTTCTAATGGGTAAATTAAGGACTATAGGTTTAGAAAGTATTGTTTGTAATTGGATTGAGAATTGGATCAAGGACCGTATCCAGAGAGTTGTGGTCAATGATACCTACTCTGAATGGTCACCGGTTATAAGTGGTGTACCCCAGGGTTCAGTGCTGGGACCACTATTATTAAACTTATTTATTAGTGATATAGAGGATGGGATTAATAACACTACTTCTATTTTTGCAGATGACACCAAGCTATGTAATATTGATCAGTCTATGGAAGATGTTCGTAAATTGTAAGCTGATTTAGACGCACTGAGTGTTTGGGCTTCCACTTGGCAAATGAAGTTTAATGTAGATAAATGTAAAGTTATGCATCTGGGAACCAACAATCTGCATGCATCATATGTCCTAGGGGAGTTATATTGGGGGAGTCACTTGTTGAGAAGGAACTTTGTGTACTTGTAGATCATAAACTTGTCGTGTATTAAAAGAGGTATATTACTATTGCTGGTGAAATACTTTCACTGGCACCATCTTCTTGAGGTGGATACCGGGTCGGTGCCAAGCCTAGTTATGGAACCTAAAACACCTTTGATATGTTGTCATACAGGTATGGCTTAGATTTTAAAGGCTATGTACGCCTTTAAAAACAATATTTTTTTAATAAAAATGTGTATCAGTGTGATTGGTGCAATTTTGTAATTACTTTTTATTAAAAAATATTTTTACTTTTTTAAATACAGCTGCTTTGTATTCTGTATATAGAGTATGGCGCGCTGAGACCTGAATCCGTCAGGTCAGTGGGACTAACGAGTTCAGTAAAAGCGGGTAGACAAGCAGGATCCACCTGTCATTGATCACATCTAAGTTATGAACTTAGATGTGATCGATAACCACTCGTTGCTGCGTGTCAGAGACAAGCAGGACCAGCTGTCACTGAGCCGTCAGTGCCGCTGATCTGATGGATACAGGTTTCAGTGTAAGATACAGCTGCTCTGTATATAGGATACAAAGCAGCTGTATCTGAAAAAGTAAAAATAATTTGTAATAAAAAGTAATTAAAAGTTGCACCGATCACACTAATACACACACACACACACACACACACACACACACACACACACACACACACACACACTGGTTTTCAAAGGTGTACATAGCCTTTAAAGAGGCTCTGTCACCAGATTCTCAAATCCCTATCTCCTATTGCATGTGATCGGCGCTGCAATGTAGAGAACAGTAACGCTTTGTTTTTTTTAAAAACGTTTATTTTTGGCCAAGTTATGAGCTATTTTATATATATATATGCAAATGAGCTTTGAAATGGACAACTGGGCGTGTTTTTTTTCGTATGTCCAACTGGGCGTGTATTGTGTTTTTAACTGGCCGTGTTTACTTGTTTTACTAACTGGGCGTTGTGAATAGAAGTGTATGATGCTGACCAATCAGTGACCAATCAGCATCATGCACTCCTCTCCATTCATTTACACAGCAGCATCACGTTCTTATTAGAACGATGTGCAGCCACATACAAAAGGGTCCTGATAATGAATACACATGACCTCCAGCCTGGACGTCATGTGTATTCAGAATCCTGACACTTCTGAATCTTTTCTGTGAGATTCCAGCAAGCCACGCGTAATCTCGCGAGATTACGAGGTAAACGAGATTTTGTTTCCCTTGCTGGAAATCTCACAGAAAAAATTCAGAAGTGTCAGGATTCTGAATACACATGACGTCCAGGCTGGAGGTCATGTGTATTCATTGTCAGGACACTTGTGTATGTGGCTGCACATCGTTCCAGTAAGAACACTATGTGCTGTGTAAATGAATGGAGAGGAGTGCATGATGCTGATTGGTCACTGATTCGTCAGCATCATACACTTCTATTCACAACGCCCAGCTAGTGAAACAAGTAAACACGCCCAGTTAAAAACACAATACACGCCCAGTTGGACATACGAAAAAAAACACGCCCAGTTGTCCATTTGACAGCTCATTTGCATATATATAAAATAGCTCATAACTTGGCCAAAAATGAACGTTTAAAAAAAAAAACAAACGTTACTGTTATCTACATTGCAGCGCCGATCACATGCAATAGGAGATAGGGATTTGAGAATCTGGTGACAGAGCCTCTTTAAGTTGTGTGTGTTGCATTCGTTAAAGTTTATGTTTCAGGGATAAATGTGCATATTGTTGGAATAGTTTTGACCTGCCAGGGGGTGCTGTGATGGTTAGAGGTTTAAGTGTTACGTGTGGACGCCATAAGGGTCTGCACGTTCCCCATTTGTGGGCAAAGAAATGCTGATGACTTTCTGTTGTCTTGCTCCAATATTGTTACCCAATCGTTTGATAGTTATGCTGCTGTTTGTATTACTACGTTGGTTTTTCAGGTGAGGGTCATTTCCTACTTTCTATGGGGCCTGTTGAATTCTAGTTAGTATTTCACTTGGTTGTTTCGGTAACTCCCAGACAGTTGCGTAACTATGGCTGTAGCAGCCATAGCAGCTGCTATGGGACCCGCAACATTAGGGGGCCCGTTATGCCCGCAGTCACGGCACCCGAATGCCAGGTGGTGCCGCTAGCAGCCGCTATGGCTACTACAGCGGTGGCGACACCGCATTCAATAGTATCTGCGTCCTTAGGACGCAGATACTATTGAACACTATGACAGGGAGTTAGCTCCCTACTCCGCCATTTACTAGGCTACAGGCCACGTTCGGCCCGCAGCCTATCGGGTACAGGGACGGGATCACGCCGGCCTACGCAAGGATACCATCGGCGTTGATTTGCTCCATTCACCACGGAAACGGGCCTAGGTGAGTATAACTTTTTTTGTTTTATTTGTTTGGGGGTTGCTATATGGCCCTATCTATAGGAGGGGGGGCTCGTTATATGGTGCTATCTTCAGGAGGGGGCTGTATTGCACAATCCACAGGGGGAGCTGTATGGCGCTATATACAGGGGGGAGTATGGCACTATCTACAGGGGGCCAAATGGCTCTATCTCCAGGGGTCTGTATGGCACTATCTACAGGGGGGGCTGTATGGCACTATCTACAGGGGGGCTGTATGGTGCTATCTACAGGAGGAGATGTATGGCGCTATCTACAGGGGGGCTCTATGGCACTATCTACAGGGGGGCTGTATTGCGCTATCTATAGGGGGAGCTGTATCGCGCTATCTACAGGGGGTTAATGGGAATATCTACAGAGTACTGTATGGCACTATCTACAATGGGGCGCTATTTTCAAGTGTGGTGTGACACTGTCTACATGGAGGCTGCATAGCACTGTCTACAGGAGGCTGCATAGCACTATCTACAGGGGGGGGGGCTGTATGGCACAATCTACAAGGGGGCAGTATCTCCAAGGGGAGCTGTGTGTGACACCTAGAGGAGGGGGGGGGGCCCGGTCAAAAGTTTGCTATGGGGCCCAGTCTTTACTAGTTACGCCCCTGCTGCAAAAGACTGGTATGGAGCAGCAATAGATGTGCTGTTGAGCAGGAACTCGTTACTCGGAACCACTGGTCTGTTTTAGTAATTGGTGGGAGTCTCACTAATCTGATATTTAGGAGAAAGCCTCTTTAATGGTAATCAGTATTTACTTCCTCCCAACAGCCACAAGTCCCTCCACTAGCCCTTGATAGCCCATTCAGTTTAGCAAAACATAAAGCTCAATGACAACAGAAAATTCAATGGCAATCACTTGACTCAAATAAGTCGAGTCGCTTCTCCCCTTATGTAAATCTACCCTCCCAAAGCAGACACTGAAACAGAGTTGGATTTTAATGGCCACAGCAGCCGTTTATTATTTAAATAACAATAACTTTAAATACCATAATTTTTGAATCCCCAAAAAAGGGGATACATCATAACAACAAATAACCCACTGCGACCCTATCAGGGTCATAACATTATAAACCAACCAGAATGACAGGGGCAAGTCCTTGAAGCCACCGATACTTAATTTTGGCCATCTGCCCACAAATACCTTACCCCCAGCCGTAACCCGGCCCAGGAGCACCAAATTACCTTTTTGCAGATGACCACCATATATATATAAATATATATAACCCAGCTTTCAAAAGGGGTAACACCCTAAGAAGCCGACAAATTGGGGGTGCATCCCGTGATGCATTCCCCCCCACCACTTTTTACGACCTACTTCAAGGACTCCCCCCCGCAGCTGCAATGACAAAATTTAACCTCCCCCAAAGACAAATGTCAATAAGCAAATAAACTTTGACGAGAAGAACCACCATCCGCAGCAACCTTTTGCCGCGGTCAACCGATCCACATCAGGGCGGGCGGGCGGGAACATGTTCCTGCTTCTGTGTCCTGGCGAAGAGAGGGAGAGCACAAACAGGAAACAGGTACATCCCCTTCAATCCCCACCCCTTCTCACTCAAGCCCTACTGCTGTCCCCCCCCCCCCTTTCCTCTCATAGGCCAGCCAACTCTGTGTCCCTCCCATCTATTTTAGTCATGGAGGCCTTCCCTTATTCCTTTTTTCTTCTTTCAGTACGGCCTCTTCTTGACTCAAATAAGTCGAGTCGCTTCTCCCCTTATGTAAATCTACCCTCCCAAAGCAGACACTGAAACAGAGTTGGATTTTAATGGCCACAGCAGCCGTTTATTATTTAAATAACAATAACTTTAAATACCATAATTTTTGAATCCCCAAAAAAGGGGATACATCATAACAACAAATAACCCACTGCGACCCTATCAGGGTCATAACATTATAAACCAACCAGAATGACAGGGGCAAGTCCTTGAAGCCACCGATACTTAATTTTGGCCATCTGCCCACAAATACCTTACCCCCAGCCGTAACCCGGCCCAGGAGCACCAAATTACCTTTTTGCAGATGACCACCATATATATATAAATATATATAACCCAGCTTTCAAAAGGGGTAACACCCTAAGAAGCCGACAAATTGGGGGTGCATCCCGTGATGCATTCCCCCCCACCACTTTTTACGACCTACTTCAAGGACTCCCCCCCGCCAAAGCGAAACAGGCCTTGACCACCTCACGCCTGCGAGCTCCTCCACACTCCCACCGCTCGCTCAATTCCATCGGTCAAAGCCAGACTCCACATATCCATCCCCACCTCATTGAGGTGCACACCGTCCTCTCTCCAGTAGCTGCCTGTCCCAGCCTCCAGATCCCAGTGGCGCACCGCAACCCCACCATTACGCGTCACGAAGCTCGATATGGCCCTATTAGCCTTAATGCGAGCCTTGTTAATTTTTCCCACAGAACGGGCCATCCGCCAGTTCTTCCTAGGGACCATCTCAGACCACACCGTCACCAATTTAGGATAAGTTGCCCATAAGCAGAGCAAATCATGCTTGACGTCCCGTACCAACTCCCGGAAAGGGCGTATACCCAAATCGTTGCCTCCCACATGCAACACCAGTACCTCCGGCGCCCTGTCAAGCAGTACAAAATTGTGAAACTCGGGCAATACCCTGTTCCATGTCATTCCCCGTATACCCATCCACCTCACAACCGCCGCGTCCCGCGGAATCCTGAGCTGTCGACCGTCCGGCCGTACATCCGCGCGAAGGGCACCCCAGTACACAAAAGAATGTCCCATAATCCACACCATGCATGAGTCACGGCCTGCAAAACAAATGAAGAACATACACGCACCACCTCTTGCTGCCGCGTACCATTAATACTCAGGCGGAAACGCACGCACCCGGAACATGCTATACATCAAGATATCACAACATGTTCAAGCGCACATAAGAACGGAAACGCGCCGACTCCCAACGCCCTATCCGCTGCACGCCTGCATCATCTAAACCCCATCTCACCGCCTCCGTCGCTGCCCCTATACGGAAAGAATGAGACGAGTATTGCTCTGCCTGCACCCCGCTAGCCACCAGACACTTTCTGAAAACCGAAATAAACTGATACCGCGACAGAAACGAGCCATCCTCGTGCCGCAGCAACGGCCCGTCTGAGAGATCTAAACCCGCCAAGTACTCCTTGACACACAACACTGGACAAACCGGATTCTTTGGGACCGCCAGCAAAACCACTCGACGTCCTGCCCCTCCTTGGTCCGTTTTGGACCTTCGCAACACTATCTCCACCCTGTCTTCATACAAATCGACATTATCCTGCAACAAGCCCCCCGCTCTCACCGAACTGGGGGAAACCAATTCCCCTACCCGAAAAGCACCAAAAAAGGCTAACGCAAAAGCCAACCGGAAAAGCTTGCTCTCATACTCTGAACGACACACCTGCCGCACCACCACCTCCAGGGAACACAACAATTGAAATGACACGGGACGCCTCTTATCCCTCACCACTACACCCCGTCTCAGCCCTTTCAATGCCTGGCCCACCAAAAACCGCTTCGTGATATCTGCCAACCCCCGTAACTTACAACCGAAAGCAATGGCCGCCACGAAGCGATTAACCTTAGCGACCGTGCAACCCCGGGCGAACGCATCCCCCAACCAAAACAGCAAGGCCACCATCCTATCATCATCCGAGCACACATCTCCCAAAGATCTCACCCACTCCTCCCATTGCCTCCATCCAGCCGCATACGACGACCACGTCGCACTGGCCAGTGAACGTTTAATCAATGCACCTGCCGCCTGGATACCAGCTCCCACAGATGACTGGGACAGTCCACCCCTGTTAACTCCGCGTCCGGGACCAGCTGCCGGAAACGATCCCACTGCGAGCGAGAAAGCGCGTCAGCAATACAATTCTCTACCCCGGGAACATGCACCGCCACCACCCATGCATTTAAACTCAAACAGGAAAGCACCAACTGACGCAACAAGCGAACCACTGGAGGGGACGACGCCGAAGTATTATTTATAGCCATCACCACCCCCAAATTGTCGCAATGAAAACGCACTTTTTTGTCCCGGAACCTGTCTCCCCAAATGGTGACCGCCACCACGATGGGAAACAGTTCGAGTAGGGCCAAGTTACGCGTCAGTCCCGCCTCCACCCATGCAACCGGCCATTTTCCCGCGCACCATTGACCTTTAAAGAACGCCCCGAACCCCACCGCCCCAGACGCGTCAGTGAACAATTCCAACTCGAAGCTATCTAACGCCCGGGACATCCAAAGAGAGCGCCCATTATACTGTGCCAGAAAATGGAGCCAGACCTGTAAATCTTCCCTGTGCTCTGCAGCCAGACGAATGAAATGATGGGGTTCCCGAACCCCCGCCGTCGCCGCTGCCAACCGCCGACAAAAACCCTGCCCATCGGCATGATGCGGCAGGCAAAATTCAACTTCCCCAATAAGGACTGCAATTCACGTAGCGTAATTTTCCTAATCCGACACGCTCGCTCCACTACCAACCGCAAATCCCCCAACTTATCCTCCGGCAATCTGCACTCCATTGCTACGGAGTCGATAGTAATTCCCAAAAAACAAATGGTCGTCACCGGACCCTCAGTTTTTTCCACAGCCAAGGGTACACCGAACTCCCTTGACACCCAATTGACCGTCTCCAACAAATTTGCGCAAACCCCCGAACACGACGGGCCAACGCACAAGAAATCGTCGAGATAGTGAATAACTGATTCCACCCCCGCGACCTCCCTGACTACCCATTCCAAAAAAGAACTAAACACCTCAAAGTACGCGCACGACAACGAACAACCCATGGGAAGGCATCGATCAATGTAATAATCCCCTTCCCAATAACATCCCAACAACCTCTGACTGTCCGGATGAACCGGCAACAAACGAAACGCCGCTTGAATATCAGTTTTTGCCATCAGAGCCCCTCTTCCGTAACCACGTACCAACGCTACCGCCGCATCAAACGACGTGTAGACCACAGAACAGAGATCCTGGTCAATGCCATCGTTAACCGACGCCCCCTTCGGGAAGGACAAATGCTGAATAAGCCGGAATTTGTTACCTTCTCGTTTTGGAACCACCCCTAACGGTGACACCACCAAACCTGGAACTGGGATCGTGCTAAAGGGGCCCGCCATTCTGCCCAGATCAATCTCCTTCCGGATTTTTTCCGAGACTACCCCCGCATGCTGATATGCCGACTTAAGGTTGCGCTGCGTGAAAGGGACCTCATGCAAAGGGGGCGGAATAACGAAACCGTAACCAAAACCTAAACTAATCAACCGCGCCCCCTCCTTATTGGGGTACCTACTTAGAAAGGGGGCCATCTTTATGAGTTTCACCGGAGTCTCCCCCATAACCAGACGCACCGCTGGCTCCCCCTTGTCGTTTACCCTTCTTAAAACATTTAGACGCTCCATGTGACTGCCCGCTGCAATGTGAACACGCATGCTTGAATTTACACGTCGCTCCAAATTTGCACTGCCCCTCATTGAACTGCCAACACGTCCCAAATTTTGAACCTGAGGCCTGACTACCCCCGCCGGAAGTTCCTGCTGCATTCCCGCTCCCGGGAAAGGACTGCCCCTGCTTATAAAGTGCCGTCACTTTCAACCATAAGGCTATGTCCTTATGGTCCCACCGTATATTCGGCCGCACCGCTTTCTTCTGCCGAAACTGCTCATCGTAACGAAGCCAGGCCTGGCCCCCATAAACCCGATGCGCCTCCCCCACCGCATCCAAATAACAAAACAAGCCGGAACAATTATCTGGCGCCTTTTCCCCAATAACGCTCGCCAAAATTGCAAAAGCCTGCATCCAATTGACGAACGTTTTTGGAATCAACCTGTACCGTCTCTTTTCTTCCTCATCCTTTTTTGTTTCATCCCGCTTCACTTTATCTAAATTAAACTTCTCCAGCGGAAGCAAGGAAAAAATCTCCACATACTCGTCCTTACAAATCCTTTCCTTTACCTCCTGCTTTAAATGCGCCCCTAACGGGCCCTCATAACAAACATAAACCTCCCCGCGCGCACGATCATCAAGACGCACCCTATCAACCTCCTTTGGCGAGTCTGTTTGTACCGCCGCCGCCACTGCCACCGCTGCCCCGGCATTCAACCCCCCACCGTTTTGACGAACCGGAGCGCTTCCAACACTGCCCCCCCACACCGCGGCCGGCGCCACACCTGACAATTCTTGGGAAGGGGAACCACCTAGCCGCCCCACTAACACTTTTAAACATCCCACTAACTCCGCCAAACTATCCCCCGCACCCGCCTGTAGCGACGGGACCCCCGACTCCGCCGCGACGCCCACCGCCTCGACACCCTCTACACCGATACCCGACATCAATAAAGCTGGAAATGGTAACGTAGGTGTCAACTCACCAGGCTGCCCAGGGGCTGTGAACCCGTCAGCCGGACCCCCATGTCCACGTGGAGAGGCCCGCCGCTCACCGTCCTCCAATGCTCCGGACTCCCTCTGGCGCTGTCCGCATTGGCAATGTGTGCACGGGGAATTCCGATTTTCGTCTGAGTAAAGGGGGGGTGACATCGCATCATCCAATTGGCCGAGGTCCAGTTCATGCCTCATCCGTCCCGCTGAACCAGCTCCAAGCTGTTCCGTCCCTGGCACTCCAACCACCGACCTCATCCTGCGACCTCTGGTCGTTTCCACCTCGACGACACCATGAGCCGACCCTCTGGCTGGCACATCACCATGCAGGGTCGCCGTTGCCCTTCCGCCACGTGCTGAAGAAGGAGAGGATGTGACCGGAAGTGAAGGCCGCGTCCTCCTCGCCGCTGCCGCCGGGCGCTGCCGCGTTTTGGGATTCCTCCCAGGACCAGACGAAAGAGCAGCAGCAGGCCGCCCTGGGGTCTGGCCTGCAGGGTCCACTGATGGGCTCCTCTTGCGCCGCCGCGCCCGCGGGATGTCTTCAGGACTCAGCCTTGCGGGCGGGCGCGAGCGCCTCATGCTGCGCGTCACGCCGGGAGTGCCAGCCCTGGCCTGAGTCATGGGGGAAACGGGCTCTCCTCTTCTCCTGCCCGACCCCCTGGTACGCCGGTCCTGTACCTCGGCCTGCTCCAGCAGCCCCGCGACTACCGACATGACAGAGCGCTCCCCGCTTGCTCCAGCCGACTCTGCTCGCTCCTGGACCGGAGCACCCGATTGTCCCTGCAGCAGCGTCGCCACTCGTGCTCCGAGCCATCCAGGACCCTGAGAGGCTGCCGCGGCCCGCAACAGCTCCATAGCCTCCTCATCAGACGCAGCAGGGGTAACAAACATGTTCCTGCTTCTGTGTCCTGGCGAAGAGAGGGAGAGCACAAACAGGAAACAGGTACATCCCCTTCAATCCCCACCCCTTCTCACTCAAGCCCTCCTGCTGTCCCCCCCCCCTTTCCTCTCATAGGCCAGCCAACTCTGTGTCCCTCCCATCTATTTTAGTCATGGAGGCCTTCCCTTATTCCTTTTTTCTTCTTTCAGTACGGCCTCTTCTTTATCATGCGACGTTATGAAAGATACATTGCATACTTATTTTTCATACTCTTTTCTTGTAAACCAGTAAACATGAGTAGATTTACTGTATAGTATTAATCGCATATAGATTTGTGCATTTTAGTCAATACTTACATATTAATCTTATCAATAGATTTTTTTTAAAATATGTTCTAAAACTTAATAGACATGAATGAGTAGATACAGAGATTTTTGCATCTTTATTTATTTGCATTATCAGGAATCTTGATAGGTTTGCAAAGCAAAAATTGCAGTCAGTACTAGAAAATGAACGGTGACGGGCAATGTAAGCCAGGGGGAGCTGTGAGACCCTGTTATATTCATCTTTAACCAAGAAGGATCATTAACTGGAGTTTGACCATCTAAGCAGAATTATTTTAGTAAGATTTTGTGTAAGGCTGGTTTCACATACTGTGGTTTGCTGCATTTTTTATGCAATTTGATGCAATTTTCATGGCGTTTTCTTTCCCACCTTTTTGTGGTGCATTTTTTGTGCAGCCAGATGTTACAATAAAGTCTATAATAAAATATAAAATACACTACACCCACTGCAATATTGTTTGTGTCCTTTTTTTTTTTTTTTAGCATTTTTATGGTCAGTGGCCTTTTTTTCTGTCCAAAATTACACTAAATGAAAAACACCAATCAAACCAAATTCCTGTGTTATTTTCAAAAGCACTGGCTTTTTAAAATGCATTTTTTCATGCAGTTTAAAACTGTGTGAATAAAAGTCTTAACCCTAAGTCCTTGTTCGCACAGTGCAGATTTGCTGCAGATTTTGCGTGTATTTTTTAACCCAAAACCAGAAACTGAACCTAAACAGAAGAAATATATAAAGAAAGGCCCTGGTTTTGGCTTACGAAATGTACGCAAAATCGGCAGCAAATCTGCACTGTGTAAACAAGATTTTAGGAGCTTCACACACGAGCGTGTTTGGTCCGTGATATACGGTTTGTACGTCGGCCGCATTTCCCAGACCGAACACACTGCAGGAAGCCGGACTCCTAGTATCATAGTTATTTATGACGCTAGGTGTCACTGCCTCTCCGCGGAACTACTGTCCCATACTGAAAACATGATTACAGTACGGGACGGTTGTCCCGCAGCGAGGCAGTGACACCTAGCGTCATAGATAACTATGATACTAGGAGTCCGGCTTCCTGCAGTGTGTTCGGTCTGGGAAATGCGGCCGACGTACAAACCGTATATCACGGACCAAACACGCTCGTGTGTGAAGCTCCTAAAATCTTGTTTACACAGTGCAGATTTGCTGCCGATTTTGCGTACATTTCGTAAGCCCTGACGAAGCACCAGCGAAACGCGCGTTGGGTTAAGCAGAGGTCCCCCTCCTGGTCTTGATCTCCTATTTATCTTCTTATACGCAGGTGTAGGTATACTACTTTATATGTCGTTTTTACTTAGACTGTACCTTATATATATTCTCTATACTTATTTATGTGTTCATCTGTGCAAAGCGTACCATGCCTAGTACCTGCTCATTAATATGTACTTATGCACTTTAGCCATATATAGGTTGTGTCAGACCATTTTTACATCTGGGGGGCTACTCTGCTTTTACGTTCGGATTCCGTTTGTGTTCGAGGGTCCATGGCATTTTATTATGTCTAAGTGTTATACGTTGTCTCCATGTGTCTAATTGACTTTAATAAAGATTATTTGTATTTTTTCAAACACCTGGTCGTGACTTGTTTCTTGTTCTGGTTTAGTTTCAATTAGTCACTAGGACCACTAGTATCATTCGGGGTATTATTCGGTTTGGTAAGATTTTAGGAGCTTCACACACGAGCGGGTCACAGGCCCATGTACTCCTACAATCACACCAAGGCCCCATGCTCCTAGGGGTCACCCCCTCGTGGTCCTCAGGCTCTTCCTGGGCTAGCCCCCCGCATGTCCAGCCGACCACTTCACCCTCGCTGCTCCAGCGGTCTCCTCCGCACCACTGGCCTCTGTTCTCATCCCATACTCCTAGCCAAGGTTCCGACACCCTCGCCCCCAGTCTTCCTGTTCTGGACTTTGCTCACAACCCGGACGATATTCCGGCTGTTTTCCGATTAAGTCATACAAGCTCCTAATCTGTACCTGTGTGTGAAAATCGACTGGCCACTCTTTCAGATATCCGTCAGATGCCTCAAACATTACCCACTAGGGCTGATATGTCTTCCTTTGCCGAGCAGATTGTGGACGAATGTAAACTGGAGTTTACCCAGTTTCGAGCTGAACTTTCCTCACTTTCTACAAGAATGAATACCCTCGCTCATGACCGTGTCACTGACTGCAACATTTGCAACTATACAATCCACTCTTCAACAACATTCTGCTCAACTGTTTACTCTGCAACATCTGGATGATATTGAGAATCGAAATCGGAGGAACAATCTTCGTATTCAGGGCTTGCCTGAATCTATCCCTGCATCGGATCTTTTCTCTACACTGTCTACCATCTTCAATAATTTACTGGCTCGTCCGCCAAATACACATATCGAACTTGATGGTGCTCATAGAGCTTTGCGCCCACTGAATCTTGACGACCAGCAGCCCAGAGATGTCATTTGTCGGATTCATTTTTATGCCATAAAAGACTCTATTCTGCAAAAAAACAGACAACAACCAAACATTTTCCATCAAGGTACGCAGATACGTATCTTACCGGATCTGTCTAGACACAACTTGGTGCAACGATCAGCTCTCAAACCACTTCTGGAGGTACTTCGGAATCGAGGCATCATCTATAGATGGAGCTTCTCCTTTGCCCTAATGGTCAGACAAGAAGGTCATACCTACACTTTGAGAGCTCCGAGTGACTTACCTGACCTCCTTCGGGACCCAGGGCTTCCTCCCATTACTATACAAGAATGGCCCTCGATGTTGTCTTCTGCTGCCAGAGGCTCTCATGCGGGACGCCCTCCTTATTCGCACCCGACTCCTGCTGGGGGTCGTCCCCCGTGAGGTCCCAGAAGACGGTCTGGACGCAGATGTGACAGGGAGCCTACACCGCCTATGGATCCTGCCCGTTCAGCCTGAGGGTCTCTGGTATACGATGCCCTGTTTGTATACTCCAGGACTTATTTCGCTATCTATTTTTTGGTTCCTGGAAGTCCTCTTTTGCTCTTGCTTAACCGGTTAAGGACTAGGCTGTTTTACAGCTAAATGACCAGATCAAATTTTACAATTTTGCTATGCGCTTCTTTAGATGACTATAACTCTGCAGGTGAATAAAGTTCATCTTTGAATTTTACATTCTTTTTAAAAGACAGATAGGGCTTTGTTTTAGTGGCATTTGTCAGTATATATCATTTTTATTTTTTTCTCTAAAGTGGGCAAAATTGGAAAAAAATGCAAGAATTTAGCAATTGCGTCAGTTTATGCTAGCATTTTTCACACACAGTATGGATCACGGACAAAATTAATCTCCTTTCACATTCTTCCACTTCTCCCGTGCATGGGGATACCAAATATGTGTGCCTTATTCACTGTGCGGGCATGTGCCAGGGCTTGGCATAAAAGGAGGCTTTTTGGCCTTTTCGGTCCAGGAATTTAGCATTTGATTTTATAGCAGCGTACTGTGTTCTGGGGGCGTAATGCTGCTGAAACATTAGAAACACCCCATAAATGACTTCATTCACACAAGTAGACCCCACAAGGTTTCCTTCAAGGGGTTTATCATATTTTTAGACAGTCCAGTTTTCTTCTGAAAGTTTCTTGAATAAGATGCAACAAAATAAAATCAGCGCTTTTTTAGCAAATGTGTCAGTTTAGGCTAGCATTTTTCACACACGGTATAGACCATGGACAAAATTCATCTCCTTTCACATTCTTCCACTTCTCCCGTGAATGGAGATACCAAATATGTGTGCCTTATTCACTGTGCGGGGCATGTGCCAGGGCTTGACATAAAAGGAGGCTTTTTGGCCTTTTCGGTCCAGGAATTTTGCATTTGATTTTATAGCCGCATACTGTTTTCTGGGGGGCGTAATGCTGCTGAAACATTAGAAACACCCCATAAATTACTTCATTCACACAAGTAGACCCCACAAGGTTTCCTTCAAGGGGTTTATCATATTTTTAGACAGTGCAGTTTTCTTCTGAAAGTTTCTTGAATAAGATGGAACAAAATAAAATTAGCTTTTTTTTAACAAATGCGTCAGTTTATGCTAGCATTTTTCACACATAGAATGAACCACGGACAAAATTCATCCCATTTCACATTCTTCCACTTCTCCCGTGAATGGGGATACCAAATGTGTGTGCCTTATTCACTGTGCGGGCATGTGCCAGGGCCTGGCATAAAAGGAGGCTTTTTGGTCCAGGAATTCTGCATTTGATTTTATAGCAGCGTACTGTTTTCTGGGGGGCCTAATGCTGCTGAAACATTAGAATCACCCCATAAATGACTTCATTCACACAAGTAGACCCCACAAGGTTTTCTTCAAGGGGTTTATCATATTTTTAGACAGTCCAGTTTTCTTCTGAAAGTTTCTTGAATAAGATGGATCAAAATAAAATTAGCAATTTTTTAGCAAATGCGTCAGTTTATGCCAGCATTTTTCACACACAGTACAGACCACGGCCAAAATTCATCTCCTTTCACATTCTTCCACTTCTCCCGTGCATGGGGATACCAAATATGTGGGCCTTATTTATCACATAGAGATGTAGGAGGGCGGACGATAGAAGAAGCTTATTTCACAAATCGCTTTTTTTCAAACCTGGTTTTACAAAACTCAACAGAGTTGCTATAACACTTCCAAAATATCTGCTCTTGAAGCAGAAATCCCAAAATATTCATCTAGGGGTATAATGGGAATTTATTTTTTTGGGTTTTCTAAAATAAGAAATTGCAGGTTTATGCAAATGGAGCTATCTAGCAGATGAACTTTAGAGAATATGCAAACATGACATCCACCCCCCACCCATTCCTTCCCTCACCCTTGGAGTAAATTCAGGGGAAAAATAAAAAAGTAATGTAGGGCAAATATATTTTTAACAAATTAACTAAAATCTAATAATGAAAAACAGTGTGGTATTTTTTAAAACATGGCTCAATGCACAGGCCTGAGGGACATGAGGGACAGAAATATCGGGAATCTTTGTGGTGCCCGTCTTTTCTGCAGACGCGGCACTTTTTCTGGGGGTTGCTTCTGGTTGGTGTTGGGGGAATCCGACTGATGAAGTGTCTTTCAGTAAATCGCGTCACATCCTCAGACTGGGGGCATTCTCGGGTGTCCTGAACATCAAAAATGAGGCCTTCAATAATTTTCTCCTGGAAATCCAGGTATGTGTCTCTGCCTCTGTTTTTTTTGTAGAGCACAAATGAGTTGTGGATGGCCACCTGTAACAAATAAATGGCCACTTTTTTGTACCAGGTTTTTGTTTTTCGCTTTACTAAATAGGGCTGTAAAACCTGGTCGCTTAAATCCACTCCCCCCCATGTACTTGTTATATTCGGACACGCTCACTGGTTTGTGCTTGTCCGATGTTGCCCCTCTTTCCCTCACTGCCACTGTTCCTGCGGTATGAATCGTGCTTAGCACATACACGTCTTTGCGATCCCTGAACTTGACCGCCAGCATTTCCTCAGATGCATAAGCACAGGAGTCCCCCTTTACCATGCGCTTCCCCACTAATTGCTGTAGAAAACCAATTCGGTTTTTTCGCATGGTACCACATGCCCCAGTCCTTGCAGCATGCAAATGCCTAAGTAGGGGCACACTAGAATAAAAATTGTCGCAGTACAGGTGGTACCCCTTGTGAAGCAGAGGCTGCATTATCTCCCACACAATTTTGCTGCTGGTGGAAAGATCAGGGGGGCATCCAGGAACATTTATTGAGCGGTCCCGCCCTTCATAAATCCTGAAGGCGGTGGTATATCCTGACCCGCTTTCGCACAGTTTATAAAGCTTAACGCCATATCTTGCCCTTTTGGAAGGTAGATATTGGCGAAAGCTAAGTCTGCCATGGAAGTTGAGGAGGGATTCGTCCACACTTACATTCTGCTCAGGGGTGTAGAGTTGCAGAAATAAATTATTCAGGCAATTTATTAGCGGTCTTATTTTGAACAACCGATCCCGGTTTGCATCGGTACTTGGGGGAGCCTGTGCATTGTCGTTGAAGTGGAGGAACCTCATTATTGTCTCATAACGAGACCTGGGCATTACTGCAGAATATACTGGGGTGGCTTGGGCGGGTCTTGTTGACCAGTAAGACCTAATGGAGGGCTTTTTGACAATACCCATATTTAGGGTGAGCCCCAAAAAAATGTTTATTTCCTGCAAATTGGTGGGCGTCCAATCTCTGGCATGGGTGGATGAAGGTTTCTGCCTTATATATTGAGTGGCATATAAATTTGTTTAGTGGACAATCTGATTTAGGCCTCATTTACACGAGCGTAATATACGCGCGTGCGACGCGCGTGTTTTTCACGCGTGTCGTACGCACCTATATTACTCTATGGGGCAGTTTAGCCAGTTCAGGACCGGGCTATTTTGCGCCTTCAGGACCAGACACCGTTTAGCCATTTTTAGCACGTGTTAGTTAAATGGCTATAACTTTTTTATTTGTTGGGCTAACGACGTGATTTTTGCGAAGTTTTTTCCGTAGACAATGCAGGTTTCATTTTTTATCGTTTTTATACACACCTTTTTTGCGATTTTAGAATTTTTATTCATAAAGTTTGAAAATAATAGTAAAAAAATAAGCTTTTTTACGTTTCAGCTAT
Organism: Rhinoderma darwinii; assembly: GCF_050947455.1. NCBI lineage: Eukaryota > Metazoa > Chordata > Amphibia > Anura > Rhinodermatidae > Rhinoderma > Rhinoderma darwinii. Next base: position 354,232,427 of record NC_134688.1, read on the forward strand.
TTTTTTGGGGTAATAACATAGTTGTAACCTAAAATAGACCTTTTATTTGTGATCGTCATTGTCTACCGTAAATTTTAATATATTACATGTCTATATTAGGGTAATTGGGTCAGCGCTAGCGTTACAACAATGATTGGCGGGGGGAACATGTTTTTTTGGGGGTGGGTATTTTATGTGTATTTATTATTTAATTTTTTTTTGCACTTTACTTTATTATTTTTTTATTACTATGGTCTGTCCCCCAAAGGTCAAAAAAGACCTTTGGGGAACTTTATATATATTTTTTCTTTCTTTTACACCATCTTTTCCACTGTAACTGGAGCTGCACAGCAGCCCCAGTTACAGGGGAAATCAGCCCTCTCATAGTGACGATTGTTACTAATAGGGCTGTGCTGGGTCTTGTAAGACCCAGCAGCAGTCTGTCACTAACGGGACCCGGCGATCATGTGACCTGTCACATGATCACCGGGAGGAATAGAGACAGCGCCGCTGCTGCTGTCTCTATTCCTATACACAGCGTTCATTGAATGCTGTGTAAAAACACATCGGAGAAGACAGAAGCAGTGAAAGCTGCTTCTATCCTCTCCTCAGGGTCCCCGGCAGGCACTGACAGCCGGAGACCCGACATTCAGCTGCCCGATCGCGCGGGCAGCAAGTTAAAACCCGAGCCGTAAAAAGTCTATGGCTCGGGTTTTAAGGACCCTGACCGCAGGCCGTAAATATACAGCCAGCGGTCGGGAACCAGTTAGACGATGCGTGAATTTTGCGCACCGTGAGTGCGTTGCGTAAAACTCACGACATGTTCTATAATCGTGCGTTTTTAGCGCATCCACGCACCCATTGAAGTCAATGGGTGCGTGAAAACCACGCATGCCACACGGAAGCACTTCCGTGCGAACTGCGTGATTCGCGCAAGAGCTGTCAAAAGGATGAATGTAAACAGAAAAGCACCACGTGCTTTTCTGTTTACAAACATCCAAACGGAGTGTCAAATTAGAGATGAGCGCACCGAACTTCACTGGGTTCGGCCGAACTCGTTTTGACCGAACCCGGCAAAAAATGTTCGGGTACGCGACGTCAGGAGACAGTCACTGCCCACGGTGCTGAAAGACTTAAACTGTTTCAGCACCATGGACAGTGACTTTCGATCACAATATACATATACGTGTAAAAAAAACCAGAAGTTCGGACTTACCGATAAGTCCCGGCTCCTTCCTCCAGTCTGACCTCCCGGGATGACAATTCAGTCCAAGTGACAGCTGCAGCCAATCACAGGCCAAGCACAGGCTGCAGCCAATCACAGGCTGCAGTGGTCTCATGGACTGCCGCGTCATCCTGGGAGGTGGGGCCGGATGACAAGAGAGGGACGCGTCACCAAGGCAACGGCCGGGAGACCGGACTGGAGGAAGCAGGCAGTTCATGGTAAATTTGAACGTCTTTTTTTATTCACAGGTTGGTGTATATTGTGATCGGCATTCACTGTCGAGGGTGCTGAAAGAGTTACTGCCGATCAGTTAGCTCTTTCAGCACCTTGGACAGTGACGGGCGTCGACTAGCCTCATCTCTATGATGGCGGCTGCGCGAAAATCACGCAGCCACGCATCATACACGGATGACACACGGAGCTGTCAAGTGCCTTTTGCGCACGCAAAACGCAGCATTTTTTTCGCGCGCAAAACGCACACGCTCGTGTAAATCAGGCCTTAGGATGTCGTCCGTTATAAATAAATGGAAGTAATCCATTTGGACAAAATTTGTATTGTCCACGGTTATGCCAGGAGTGGCAGTAAATCCGTGGATACTAGGCCCAAAAGATGGGGCAGGTGCTCATACAAGAGCCTGGGCTGGAGGGACCAGGCTGTCCCGTGCTACAGCGCTACTTGGCCCTGCGCTTTCATGTTCTGCAGCTTCAACTGCGTCAGGGATAACGTCCCCTGAAGATGAACCTGAAGTGACGCTGTCATCGTCACTGCCCAAAACAGGTTCCATCTCTGACGCCATCTCTGATGCGGTCTCCGACTCAGACCACAACATGGCGTATGCCTCCTCGGCGCTAAACAACTTCCTCGCCATAACGTCACTAACACTAACACTAACTAGACTAATTTTTTTTTTTCTTTTATAAAACACACAAACTAACTGGTATATAGATCTACACTACCGCTAACAAAAAAATAAACCGCTATTGCTATATATATTATATATATGTGGATATATATATAATTATATACTCCCTACCTGCCTATTCTAATAGAATAAAAGAAAGAAAGGTAGATAGATAGAAATAAAGATAGATTGATAGATAGATTGTATAGATAGATAGAAATCTATCTATACAGAGAATGTTTTACAGTGTAACACTTTTTTTTCACAGTATTCTTCTGGTAGCAATTCTCTCGAGTCTCTTCTTCTCCTCAAACTGAAACAATGTTTGAGGAGAAGAAAAGAGGCAGGAGATTTGCTGCCAGAAAAGTCAAAATAAAACAAATGTGGTTGGTGTGATAGGTTTTCACAGCGACCACATGTTCAGGGACCATCAGATTGGTCCCTGATACTCTGCCCAGTGCCCAGAGCTGTTGGTAACAGCGTGGGCATAGGGCTGTGTGCACGCGATTGCGTGCACACTGTTTTATACGCAGAAATGCATTTGATCGCTGGGATTGGTTGTCACAGCGATCACATGTTCAGGGGCCAAAAGATTGGCCCCTGACATTCTGCCCAGTGCCCAATGGCTGTTAGCAACAGCCAGGGCATAGAGCTGTGTGCACGCGATCGCGCGTGCACAGTCTCTGAAGTGCCGCCGTAATTAGTCTATACGGCGGACTTCAGAGACCCTGACCGCTGGCCGTATAAATACAGCCAGCGGTTGGGAACCTGTTAATATGGGATGTCTAATTTGCTCTCTGCCTTAGGTATTGTTTTTCCTGCTGTTCTAACATGCCTTCCCCTCTATTTTCAATATGTCTATAATAATAGCTTTTTATATATATGTTATTATACGCTGGGGAGCACGGATTGCTCTTATGCGTAGCTGTCACCCTCCCCCTGTAGGTACCGGACCAATCCGTAGCGGAGTAGTCGCTTCTTGGTCCTTTGCATTTTTGTGCTTATCTTGTGCGGCAGTCTCTATTTTGCTGCCTTTTTTGTTGATGTTTTTGTTTTTCTTAACCCCTACCCGCACGAGTAAGTAACTGTACGTCGTTGCAGGAGGTTACTTCCCGCACGAGGACGTACAGTTACTGAGTTGTTTCCGGTGCACACTGTCGCCGACAGCTGACACTCCACTCTTGCCGGCCAGCGGTCCTTTGCCACAGATTTTGGCAAATGAACCCCTTATATTCGGTGATCGGTTGAAATCGCCGAATTTTAGGGGTTTCTAGCATATCGGCAGACCCCGGTCCGAAATCGCCGGGTTTGCCTATAGTTAGTGTCGCTGCAGAATTTTCCATTGTCCGTTAACATTGGACATTATCTGCATTTGTCTATGAGTTCCAAATTAATGAATGCTCTCTCAATGGTGGATCTGAGAGACCATTACACGCAGCGTCAGTGTTCAAACGATCTCTGCCCCAGGGGGCAGATCCATCTTTATTTATAAGAAAATGAGAGTAGGTGGTAACCTCATACTTGCACTACAACATTCTACATATGGTAATGTCCAGTCTTTCCATCCCCTCTTTAGTACATATCTTTCGCCATAAGAAATACAATGTCATCACGTTTTCTCACGTTGCCTTTGTAACAGCTGAATACAAAGTCATACACCAGGAGGCTTAGAATAGAATAGCCATCCCCCCCTGTAGGCTGTTGTTAGCAGATCTTTGAGCTTTAGTAACAACAGTCCATGTGAAGCAATTTAGGTTCACACATATAAAGATATTAAAATATTTTTGACATTAGCATGGCAAACGGAAGCCAAACAATGGCTTCCGTGTCTGCCATGGACGGAAGCCCATCAGGACCAACCTTCGGCTCGTCCTGATAGGTTTCCTGTCAGAGTGACAGGAAGTCAATGTGTCGTTCCCATTACTGTCAGAGTGACTGCGACGTCACACTGACAGTTGGAATACGTTATACTACCTAGGTAGTGTAATGTATTCTAGCAGCGATCAGAGCTGCAGGTAAAAAAAATAAAGTGTAAAAAGTAAAAAAAAGTTAATAAACAAAAAAATAAAGTGTGAAAAGTAAAAAAAAGTTAATAAAAATGTTTTATAAAAGTGTAAAAATAAAAGTTTTTGTTTTCCTATAATAAGTCATTTATTATAGGAAAAAAAAGAAACCGTTAAAAAAAATACACATATTTGGTATCATCGTGTTCGTAACGACCGAATCTATGAAACTATAATGTTATTTTTTCCACACGGTGAATGGCGCAAATAAAATAAATGGAAAACTATGTCAGCATCGCTATTTTTTGGTCACCACCCCTCCCAAGATATAGAATAAAAAGTGATCAAAAAGTCGCATTTACCCCAAAATTGTACCAATAAAAACTACAACCCATCCCGCAAAAAACAAGACCTCCCACAGCTTTTTGGACAAAAAATAAAAAAGTTACGGCTCAGAATAGGGTGTCTCAGAAAATAAATTATTTTATAGAAACGTAATTTTATTGTGCAAACCCTGCAAAACGTAAAAAAAACTATACACATATGGTATCACCGTAATCGTACCGACCTGCAGAATAAAGTAAAACGTAATTTATTGCGCATGGTGAATGCTGTAAGAAATAAAGAATTTAAAGCTCCAAAATCGCTGTTTTTTGGTCACCTTATGTAATGACGGGGTAGGGAGCCAGACAGGTGAGCCCTAATCTACCCGCCACTCAGTCCCTGCCTACTTGCACGACCCTTCCTAGGCGACGGTGTACAACTGGGCGACGGTCCCTACGCTCTATAAGTGCACGACAGACCAACAGACAAGGGTACACAAAAGCTAAGGGAAATGGGGCAGTTGCCCACGGCAACACCGTGAGCAAGAAGAGTAGAGAACGAGCCAAGTCAAACCAGGAGTGTACGAGGTACCAAACGCAGAGCAGGAGAGTAGTCAGTAAAGCCAGGGTCAAGATGAAGCAGAGGTCAATAGTATTAGCAGGAGCAGAAGAGCCAGGAAACCAGACAGAATCACAGGCAAAGGAGGAGCAGGAAATGAAGGTATAAATAGACAGAGCTCGGGAGCTAGCTCCGTCTGGCCAGGCTGTGATAGGTTCTCCCACTCCTCAGCCTCCCAGCCTGAGTGGTAGCAGATCGAGTCACTCTAACAGACCTAGGCACAGATGCAGGCTGATTAACCACGGGTGTCGACAAAGAAGCTGTGTCAGGCAAATCCATTACACCTTAGCTCTAAAAAAGATCATGTGGGGTCAAAATGCTCACTATACTCCTAGAAAAATTCCTTGAGGGGTGTAGTTTCCAAAATAGGGTCACTTTTGGGGGGTTTCCACAGTTTTGGTCCCTCCGAGGCGTTGCAAACCCAACATGGCACTGAAAACGAATCCAGTAAAATCTGCGCTCAAAAATCCAAAAGGCGCTTCTTCCCTCCTGAGCCCTGCTGTGGGTCCAAACATCAGTTTATGACCACATATGGGGTATTGCCGTAATCGGGAGAAATTGTTTTACAAATTTTGGGGTGCTTTTTCTCCTTTATACCTTGTAAAAATTAAAAAAAATTACATGTTTCCACAGAAAAATATGTGATTTTCAGCTTCACAGACTAATTCTACTAAATTCTGCAAAAAAACTGTGGGGTCAAAATGCTAACTATACCCCTAGAAAAATGCCTTGAGGGGTGTAGTTTCCAAAATGGGGTCACTTTTGGGGGGTTTCGATTATTTAGGTACCACAAGACCTCTTCAAACCTGACATGGTGCCTAATATATATTCTTAAAAAAAGGAGAAAGGAGGCCCCAAAATCCACTAGGTGCTCCTTTGCTTCTGAGGCCTGTGTTTCAGTCCATTAGGACATTAGGGCCACATGTGGAATATTTCTAAAAACTGCAGATTCTGGGCAATAAATATTGAGTGCATTTCTCTGGTAAAACCTTCTGTGTTACAGATTTTTTTTTGTTACAAATGAATTTCGGCAAAAAAAATAAAATTTGTAAATTTCACCTCTACTTTGCCTTAATTCCTGTGAAACGCCTAAAGGGTTCAAATACTTTCTGAATGTGGTTTTGAATACATTGAGGGGTGCATTTTTCAAAATGGGGTGATTTATGAGGACTTTCTAATATAGAAGGCCCTCAAAGCCACTTCAGATCTAAACTGGTCCCTGAAAAAATGGCCTATTGAAATTTTCTTGAAAATATGAGAAATTGCTGCTAAAGTTCTAAGCCTTGTAACGTCCTAGAAAAATAAAAGAACGTGAAAAAAAATAATGCAAACATAAAGTAGACATATGGGGGATGTTAGCTAGTAACTATTTTGTGTGGTATTACTATTTGTTTTACAAGCAAATACATTTAAATTTACAAAAATGCTAATTTTTGAAAATTTTTACTAAAATTTGAAGTTTTTCACAAATAAATATTGAATTTATCTACCAAATTTTTTCACTAACATAAAGTACAATATGTCACGAGAAAAGAATCTCAGAATCGCTTGGATAGGCAAAAGCATTCCGGAGTTATTACCACATAAAGTGACACATGTCAGATTTGAAAAAATCATCTGTGTCCACAAGGCCAAAACATGCTGTGTCCTAAAGGGGTTAATGCTGTGATTTCTATTCCTAGACTGTTCCCCCCTTCTCTTCCTTGTGCTAATCCTGGACTCCTGCCTTTCCTGTTTTTTCCGGAACGTTTCAGAGAGCGGTTTTGCCTATATCCATGGCTGACCTCACTATAGCCTCCTTCAATGCGAAGAGGTTGAATACGCCTGAAAAGGTACAGATTGCATGTTTCCAGGAAACACACTTTTAGGCCTCATGCACACTTCCATCACCGTTTTCTCTGCCGTTTTTGACGGATCGGTGTGTCCGTTTTTGTTTCCGTGTGCACTCCGTTTCCGTTCCGTGTTTAAGTTTTACACGGACGTTTTGCTTCCGTTTGGCTTCCGTTTTTTCCGTTTAACAAACGGATGTGAACTTCATTTGAACCTGTCACATGTCCCTGGAAACACCCATAGAAAGTTTACAAGATGTTTTTGGTGCTGTTTTCTGTAGCTTTCAGAGCATAGAGAACAGTTTGAGATTACTCTGCTTGGCTTGCTTTGGTTTTTTGGGTGTTTTGGAGTGAAAATATGAGCCTATCTTCAGGAATGAATGTGTACTGTAGTCTGTGAGTCTGAACTTTTGCTCACCCAGCCGTTGCTATGGCAACGGATCCGTCAAAAACGGACGGCACACGGAAGCCTTCCGTGTGCCATCCGATTTTTTCACTGACCCATTGACCTCTATGGGCTCCACGGTCACTGAATCACTGAGCAAAGTAGGACATGCTCTACTTTGCACGGAACGGAACAACGGATCTGTTTAAATAACTGAAGTGTGCATGGGGCCATTGAAATGAATGGGTTCAGGGTGCTATCAGTGACAAAAACGGATAGCACCCTGAAGGAAAAAACTGAAGTGTGCATGAGGCCTAACAGGTTCCCGACCGCTGGCTGTATTTATACGGCCAGCGGTCAGGGTCTCTGAAGTCCGCCGTATAGACTAATTACGGCGGCACTTCAGAGACTGTGCACGCGCGATCGCGTGCACACAACTATATGCCCTGGCTGTTGCTAACAGCCATGGGCACTGGGCAGAATGTCAGGGGACAATCTTTTGGCCCCTGAACATGTGATCGCTGTGACAACCAATCACAGCGATCACATTCATTTCTGCGTATAAAACAGTGTGCACGCGATCGCGTGCACACAGCCCTGTGCCCACGCTGCTACCAACAGCTCTGGGCACTGGGCAGAGTATCAGGGACCAATCTGATGGTCCCTGAACATGTGGTCGCTGTGAAAACCTATCACAGAGACCACATTTGTTTTATTTTGACTTTTCTGGCAGCAAATCTCCTGCCTCTTTTCTTCTCCTCAAACATTGTTTCAGTTTGAGGAGAAGAAGAGACTCGAGAGAATTGCTGCCAGAAGAATACTGTGAAAAAAAAGTGTTACACTGTAAAACATTCTCTGTATAGATAGATTTCTATCTATCTATACAATCTATCTATCCATCTATCTTTTTTTCTATCTATCTACCTTTCTTTCTTTTATTCTATTAGAATAGGCAGGTAGGGAGTATATAATTATATATATATCCACATATATATATAATATATATAGCAATAGCGGTTTATTTTTTTGTTAGCGGTAGTGTAGATATATACACCAGTTAGTTTGTGTGTTTTATAAAAAAAATAAAAAAAAAATTTGTTTAGTTAGTGTTAGTGACGTTATGGCGAGGAAGTTGTTTAGTGCAGAGGAGGCATACGCCATGCTGTGGTCTGAGTCGGAGACCGCATCAGAGATGGCGTCAGAGATGGAACCTGTTTTGGGCAGTGACGATGACAGCGTCACTTCAGGTTCATCTTCAGGGGACGTTGTCCCTGATGCAGTTGAAACTGCAGAACATGAAAGCGCAGGGCCTAGTAGCGCTGTAGCACGGGACAGCCTGGTCCCTCCAGTCCAGGCTCTTGTATGGGCACCTGCCCCATCTTTTGGGCCTAGAATCCACGGATTTACTGCCACTCCTGGCATAACCGTGGACAATACAAATTTTGTCCAAATGGATTACTTCCATTTATTTATAACGGACGACTTCCTAAATCAGATTGTCCACGAAACAAATTTATATGCCACTCAATATATAAGGCAGAAACCTTCATCCACCCATGCCAGAGATTGGACGCCCACCAATTTGCAGGAAATAAACATTTTTTTGGGGCTCACCCTAAATATGGGTATTGTCAAAAAGCCCTCGATTAGGTCTTACTGGTCAACAAGACCCGCCCAAGCCACCCCAGTATATTCTGCAGTAATGCCCAGGTCTCGTTATGAGACAATAATGAGGTTCCTCCACTTTAACGACAATGCACAGGCCCCCCCAAGTACCGATGCAAACCCGGATCGGTTGTTCAAAATAAGACCGCTAATAAATTCCCTGAATAATTTATTTCTGCAACTCTACACCCCTGAGCAGAATGTAAGTGTGAACGAATCCCTCCTCAACTTCCATGGCAGACTTAGCTTTCGCCAATATCTACCTTCCAAAAGGGCAAGATATGGCGTTAAGCTTTATAAACTGTGTGAAAGCGGGTCAGGATATACCACCGCCTTCAAGATTTATGAAGGGCGGGACCGCTCAATAAATGTTCCTGGATGCCCCCCTGATCTTTCCACCAGCAGCAAAATTGTGTGGGAGATAATGCAGCCTCTGCTTCACAAGGGGTACCACTTGTACTGCGACAATTTTTATTCTAGTTTGCCCCTGTTTAGGCATTTGCATGCTGCAAGGACTGGGGCATGTGGTACCAATGCGCAAAAACCAAATTGGTTTTCCACAGCAATTAGTGGGGAAGCGCATGGTAAAGGGGGACTCCTGTGCTTATGCATCTGAGGAATTGCTGGCGGTCAAGTTCAGGGATCGCAAAGACGTGTATGTGCTAAGCACGATTCATACCGCAGGAACAGTGGCAGTGAGGGAAAGAGGGGCAACATCGGACAAGCACAAACCAGTGAGCGTGTCCGAATATAACAAGTACATGGGGGGGGGGGGGTGGATTTAAGCGACCAGGTTTTACAGCCCTATTTAGTAAAGCGAAAAACAAAAACCTAGTACAAAAAAGTGGCCATTTATTTGTTACAGGTGGCAATCCACAATTCATTTGTGCTCTACAAAAAAAACAGAGGCAGAGACACATACCTGGATTTCCAGGAGAAAATTATTGAAGGCCTCATTTTTGATGTTCAGGACACCCGAGAATGCCCCCAGTCTGAGGATGTCACGCGACTGACTGAAAGACACTTCATCAGTCAGATTCCCCCAACACCAACCAGAAGCAACCCCCAGAAAAAGTGCCGCGTCTGCAGAAAAGACGGGCACCACAAAGATTCCTGATATTTCTGTCCCTCATGTCCCTCGCAACCAGGCCTGTGCATTGAGCCATGTTTTAAAAAATACCACACTGTTCTGCATTATTAGATTTTAGTTAATTCGTTGAAAATATATTTGCCCTACATTACTTTTTTATTTTTCCCCTGATTTTACTCCAAGGGTGAGGCAGGGAATGGGTGGGGGGGTGGATGTCATGTTTGCATGTTTTCTAAAGTTCATCTGCTGAATAGCTCCATTTGCATAAACCTGCAATTTCTTATTTTAGAAAACCCCAAAAAATAAATTCCCATTATACCACTAGATGAATATTTTGGGATTTCTGCTTCAAGAGCAGATATTTTGGAAGTGTTATAGAAACTCTGTTGAGTTTTGTAAAACCAGCTTTGAAAAAAAGCGATTTGTGAAATAAGCTTCTTCTATCCTCCGCCCTCCTACATCTCTATGTGATAAATAAGGCCACATATTTGGTATCCCTATGCACAGGAGAAGTGGCAGAATGTGAAAGGAGATGAATTTTGTCCGTGGTCTATACCGTGTGTGAAAAAGGCTGGTATAAACTGACGCATTTGCTAAAAAATTGCTAATTTTATTTTGATCCATCTTATTCAAGAAACTTTCAGAAGAAAACTGGACTGTCTAAAAATATGATAAACCCCTTGAAGAAAACCTTGTGGGGTCTACTTGTGTGAATGAAGTCATTTATGGGGTGTTTCTAATGTTTCAGCAGCATTACGCCCCCAAGAAAACAGTATGCGGCTATAAAATCAAATGCTAAATTCCTGGACTGAAAAGGCCAAAAAGCCTCCTTTTATGCCAGGCCCTGGCACATGCCCGCACAGTGAATAAAGCACACATATTTGGTATCCCCATGCACGGGAGAAGTGGAAGAATGTGAAAGGAGATGAATTTTGTCCGTGGTCTATACCGTGTGTCAAAAATGCTAGCCTAAACTGACGCATTTGCTAAAAAAGCGCTGATTTTATTTTGTTCCATCTTATTCAAGAAACTTTCAGAAGAAAACTGGACAGTCTAAAAATATGATAAACCCCTTGAAGGAAACCTTGTGGGGTCTACTTGTGTGAATGAAGTCATTTATGGGGTGTTTCTATGTTTCAGCAGCATTACACCCCCCAGAATACAGTATGCTGCTATAAAATCAAATGCAAAATTCCTGGACCGAAAAGGCCAAAAAGCCTCCTTTTATGCCAAGCCCTGGCACATGCCCGCACAGTGAATAAGGCACACATATTTGGTATCCCCATTCACGGGAGAAGTGGAAGAATGTGAAAGGAGATTAATTTTGTCCGTGGTCTATACCGTGTGTGAACAATGCTAGCCTAAACTGACACATTTGCTAAAAAAGCGCTGATTTTATTTTGTTCCATCTTATTCAAGAAACTTTCAGAAGAAAACTGGACAGTCTAAAAATATGATAAACCCCTTGAAGGAAACCTTGTGGGGTCTACTTGTGTGAATGAAGTCATTTATGGGGTGTTTCTAATGTTTCAGCAGCATTATACCCCCTAGAAAACAGTATGCTGCTATAAAATCAAATGCAAAATTCCTGGACCGAAAAGGCCAAAAAGCCTCCTTTTATGCCATTCCCTGAAACTTTCTCTCCCAAAAAATTTGCTCCCTTGAACTGGCTCACAAGCGTGCGCTTTCTCTTCCGCTCTTACGAGAGTTACAGAGTGCCTGACAAGATGTCCGACGTCTGTCAGACTCAGCTCAAAAGCGTGGCCTCCAAGTTTGTCTGAGCAAGTTTTATGAATTTGGTAACAAAAGCAGACGCATGTTAGCCAGAGCGTTAAAGGCTCAGTTGGTCCAAACCCATATATCAAATATTAAATCTTCCTCTGGCCATGTGGTCCACCGCTTTCACAAATTTTATTCTGAGCTCTATAACCTTAGGCCCTCCACTGACTCTTCCCCCCTGGACCCGGCCTCTTTCCCTTCTGCTTTCACGCCTTTGTCTAGTGAGATTGCTGAGGAGATGGATGCTGATTTTACCTCGCCAGAGATCCTTGCAGTTATAAAGGACCTACCGGGGGGAAAATGTCCTAGAATGGATGGGTACACTGCCAAATTTTATAAAACATTTACTGACTGTTTGGCGCCACTGCTCCAAGCCTTTAATTCTATCTCCCCTGAAGTCTTGTTCCCCACTGGCTCCAACTTGGCCCATGTAACGGTCATCCCTAAATCAGGCAAAGATTCTCAGCTCTGCTCCAGTTATCGCCCCATCTCCTTGCTCAACATAGACCTAAAAATCTATGCCAAATTGCTAGCTAACAGGTTGAATAAACATGTCCCTAACTTAGTCCATCCAGACCAGGTAGGATTTGTGCCTGATCGGGAGGCGCGCGATAATACGCTTAAAACCTTCAATATTATCCATCATGCCCAGACTCACCACATCCCCCTCATGATCCTTTCTTTAGATGTTTGACAGGATATCCTGGCCCGCCCTTCACCAAACTCTTCAACATATGGGACTAGGACCTTCCCTCATGAGTAAAATAATGACCCTTTATCATTCCCCATCCGCCCAATTAAAAATAAATGGCTCCCACTCTGCGCCATTTGCTATTCATAATGGTAACAGGCAGGGCTGCCCTTTATCCCCATTGTTGTATGACCTTGTTATGGATCATCTCATGGCCTCCATTCCGAACAGCATAGATAATAAGGGTATTCTCTTAGGCGGGACTGAATATAAGTGCTCTGCATTTGCTGATGACCTATTGGTTTATCTCACGAACCCGCATATATCTCTTCCCTCGTTGATGTCCGAGCTGTCCCGTTTTGGAACATGGTCCAATTCTAAGATTAATTTCTCGAAGTCTGAGGCTTTGAATGTATCCCTTCCACCATCGACACTATCACTCCTCAAAAGTAATTTCCCCTTCTCCTGGCCTGCTAGGGGTATAACATATTTGGGTGCAAGTATAAGCTCTGATCTCTCACAACTGTTTACCAATAACTATGCCCCTTTACTAGCCAAATTTCCCACAGATCTCGCCTCTTGGCATAATAATTAATATTATTAAAATGTCACTCCTCCCCAGATTGCTGTACCTCCTGCAGACGATCCCTATCTCCATCCCTTCCTCTTATTGGCTATGTATCCAACAATGTTTTGGATCCTTTATATGGCCAACAGGTTGTCCCCGCCTGAGTAGGACAATTCTTACTCACTCCAGAGACGCAGGTGGGGTTGGTCTGCTGGACTGTCGTCTTTATTATCTGGCATCGACTCATGCTCGTGTCCTTGACTTTTTTCATAATCATGATTCTAAACTCTGGGTTCGTTTAGCCCAACAATTCTGTACTCGTACCCTATCTACTCTGCCATGGACCCTGCCTAAGAACTGACCGACTCCCGCCTCCTTTGTTGTTTTCCATACCCTCTTGGCACTACGGTCCTCTGGGATAGGGGGCTCACTCGTTGACCCACTGGGTCCATTGACCCCTATTACTGACAACCCTGCCTTTCCTGCTGGGGAGGCGCGTCTCTCCTTCCTGGGTAGGTCTTCCAACAACCCCATGTACTTCACTCAGGTTCTCAGGTTCTCTCCGATTCCTCTCTACTCCCATTAGCCACTATCTGCCCAGCTGATATGCCTTCACCACGTCACATATTTGAATACTCCCAGTTAAAACATTTCTATAGTGTTACTAAGCGCCAGGCTCACCTTCACCGGCCGCTAACTGACTTCGAGCACTTATGTGTTTCCACCCTGTCCCCTACACACGCCATCACCACACTCTATAAACTACTCCTCTCCCGGCGATCCCCTCATCTCCCATCCTTCTGCAAGGATTGGGAGACAGATTTGAACACGACATTCTCTGACGCACAATGGAGACAATGTTTCTCCCTTTGCCAGAAAGCCTCGATAGCCATACGAGCGCAAGAAACTAGCTACAAAATTGTCTCTAGGTGGTACCGGGTCCCTACTGCCCTGCATAAATGGTATCCGTCTGTACCTGACACGTGTTGGCGCTGTGGGGCGACGGGAGGAACCCATGTCTCATTGTCACGTTGGGTTCGTGGACCCACTGGGCCGTACCGCCTTGGCAGTATGGCAGCTGGCCATCAGGGCGCAGGTTTCAGTATATAGTTCGTATAGGGTGCCTGTGGCAGCTCGGATAGTAGCAAGGCAGGCTCGGCTGGGACTAGGCAGCAGGTAGACGTCAGGCGTGGTGAAGCAGGACAGGTGTGGTATACAGCACAGCACGGCACTTGACCAGGATAGCACGGGAAACAGGATACAGGAACAGAGAAGAATGGGATCTGGGAAACACTAGGAGACCATTTGCATAGACAAACTAGGGTAGGCTCAGGCGTAGGAGAAAGGGGCTGAGCCCTTCTTATAGTCCAGGGTGCTATGGGCTAATTAATCATGAAAGTCCGGTGCGCACGCTGCCCCTTTAAGAGCGGGCACGAGCGCGCGCGCGCACCCTACTGGACCCGGCCGAGGTGAGCGGAAGTGAGCGCTGGCATCTCCTGAGGAGGAGACTGGGGCCAGCGCTCGCAGATCCATGGCTGCGGGCGTCAGGAAGTGAGTGAGCCTGACGGCCCGCGGTCATGGGTATGACACTCAAATTTGATGGAGTTGCCCCTCCTTGTGGAGTTTTTGGTAGGCGGTTCTTAAAATTATATTAGAAGTTACTGGGGTCTCGGTCCCTAATTCTCCCGAGGCGGCCCTTTTATTCATGTTCCCTATGCCACTACCCATTTTACAAACGCTCCCTAATTAGATACCGCCTCCAAGCTGCCAAATCGGTTATCCCCCGCAGGTGGGAAATGGCAGTTCCTCCACTGTTGGATGAATGTTTTCAGGAGGTTGCCTTAATACAGTGAATGGAGCACCTTCTGGCTCATTCCTCGGCTGCTTTTACAAGATACAAAGACACTTGGTCTCAATGGTTTACGTTCCTCTCTTCTTCCACCTACCGTACTGCAGTGACTTGAGACACAATACCCATCCTCTCCCATGAGACTTCATCTGAGCGGGGAATACATACAGGTGTGTGGGGGTTTGCTTGCTCCAACCACGTCTCTGCCAGGTGCATAGCTGCTTTTTCTTATTTACCCATGATAATCCGGAACTGGAGTCCAGGTTCCCCATGAATACCCCTTGTCTCTCCTTTGCCCTTGTTTGTTTCCCATTCTATCTTTTACTTCCCTTCTTGTGTCTATTTTGAATGGTCATTGTTTCCTGTGGTTGCGCTTACCTACTATTTCCACTGCATTTTAGGATGTATAGGAAGCAGAATTGTTGTATTTTTCTTTTCTTAACCCCTTAGTGACCAGCCCATTTTAGGCCTTAATGACCAAGCTATTTTATTCGTTTTTCCATAGTCGCATTCAAAGAGCTATAACGTTTTTATTTTTTCGTCTACATAGCTGTAGGAGGACTTGTTTTTTGCGGGATTAGTTGTGCTTTTTAATGGCACCATTTTTGGGTACATATAATTTTTATATTAACTTTTATTAACCTTTTATAAAAAAAACTGAAATTCCGCCATTGTTCTATGCGTTTTTAAATTGACGCCGTTCACTGTGCGACGTAATTAACATGTGACCTTTATTCTATGGGTCGGTACGATTACGGCGATACCACATATGTGGAGGTTTTTTTATGTTTTACGACTTTTGCACAATAAAAACACTTTTGAACTAAAATTATTTGTTTTTGCATCGTCGCTTTCCAAGAGCCGTAATTTTTTTATTTTTCCATCAATGTAGTGATTTTTTGGGCTTGTTTTCTGTGGGACAAGACGTAGTTTTGATTGGTACTGTTTTGGGGTACATGGGACTTATTGATTCATTTTTATTATGACTTTATTGGGGGGCAATGGGAAAAAATTGCAATTTCGCCATAGTTTTTGGCGTTTTTTTTTTACGGTGTTCACTTTGCGGTTTAAATTACATATTAACTTTATTAATGGAGTCATTACGGTCGCGGCGATACCACATATGTGTACTTTTTTTTTTTTTTTACACTTTTACTAAATAAAACCACTTTTTATTGAAAAAAAATGGTTTTATTTATTTTTTTACTGTACTTTTTATTAATAATCTTTATTTCACTTTGATGACTGATTTTATTAGTCCCACTAGGGGACTTTACTGTGCGATGTTCCGATCGCTGCTATAATGCTTTGGTATACTTCGTATACCAGAGCATTATTGCCTGTCAGTGTAAATCTGACAGGCAATCTGTTAGGACGTGCCTCCGGCGCGTCCTAACAGGCATATGTCCAGGGCAGACCTGGGGGCTTTTATCAGTCCCCCGGCTGCCATGACACCCCATCGGAGACCGGCGATTTCATTCGCGGGCCGCCGATGGGTGACAGAGGGAGCGCACTCCCTCTGTAAACAAAGTTAAATGCCGCGGTCGCTATTGACGGCGGCATTTAACGGGTTAAACGGCCGCGATCGAAGTAAACTTCGATCGCGGGCGTTGGAGTAGGAGCTCAGCTGTCATCAGACAGCAGAGCCCCGGCTCCTGCCTGCACGGGAGACCCGTGCAGGACTTAGACTAGGCTGACGTGAAAAGGCGTCAGCCTAGCCTAAAGCCCAGTAGTGAATCACGTGAAAAGGCGTATTAGTGGTCACTAAGGGGTTAAGCAATGCTCCTTTCCTTTATTCTTACTCAGACTGCTGTCGTTTTTTGCGCTTCTTATAGGTTGTGATGTTCACCCTCCTGTTTGGGCTGTGCCCTTATTTGTCATGTTCTTTTTATTATGGGGACACATCTTCTCCGATTGTGTTTGTACTTGTTTGTATTAAAACCAATAAAAATTTTGAATATGAAAAACAAACTGAACTCATTTAGAGGGGAAAAATAAAAATAACAAAACTACAATAATGTGGTTGAATAAGTGTGAGCACCCTCTTATAATTGGGGATTTGGTTGTGTTCAGAATTAGCCAATCACATTTAACTCATGTTAAATAGTAGTCAGTACACAGCTGCCATTATTTAATGTGATTCTGAGTAACCCCATCTAAAATTCAGCTGTTCTATTAGGATTTTCCTGACATTTTCTTTTTTGCATGTGACAAAAGCCATGGTCCGTAAAGAGCTTACAACACATCACAGGGATCTGATTGTTCAAAGGCATCAGTCAGGAGAAGGGTACCAAAGAATTTCCAAGGCATTAGATATACCATGAAACACAGTGAGGACGGTGATCAAAAAGTGGATTACATTTTGCACAAGAACGTCCCTCAAAACTTGATGAAAAGACAAGACGAAAATTGGTTCAGGAGGCAACCAATAGGCCTACAGCAACATTAAAGGAGCTGCAGGGCTTTCTGGCAGGTACAGGTTGTGTAGTGTATGTGACCACAATCTCCAGTATTCTTCATATGTCTGAGCTGTGGGGTAGGTTGGCAAGACGGAAGCCTTTTCTAACAAAGAAAAACATCCAGGCCCAGCTATGTTTTCCAAAGACCGACATCAAGTCCGCCAAAAGCTTTTTGGCCATAATTCCAAAAGGTATGTTTGGTGCAAAGCCAACACTGCGTCACTTTGGTGATAACCAAAAGAACACCACTCCCACAGTGAATCATAGTGGAGGCAGCATTATGCTTTGGGGCTGTTTTTCTGCAGTTGGAACTGGGGCTTTAGTCAAGGTGGAGGGAATTATGAACAGTTCCAAATACCAGGCAATATTGGCACAAAACCTGCAGGTCTCTGCTAAAAAGTTGAAGATGAAGAGGAATTTCACCTTTCAGCATGACAACAATCCAAAGCATACCTCCAAATCAACAAAAGAATCGATTTACCAGAAGAACAAGTTTTGGAATGGCCCAGCCAGAGCCCAGGCCTGATTCCCATTGAAAATCTGTGGGGTGACCTGAAGAGGGCTGTACACAGGTGATACTCTCGCAATCTGACAGATTTGGAGCGCTTTTGCAAGAAAAGTGGGCAACAATTGCCAAGTCAAGATGTGCCATGCTGATAGACTTCTACCCAAAACGACCGAATGCTGTCATAAAGTCAAAAGGTAATTCAACAAAGTATTAGTTTAGGGGTGTGTATATTTATGAAACCACATTATTTTTGTTCTTTATTTTTATTTTTCCATCCTAAAAGATTTCAGTTTGTTTTGCAATACAATTGTACAGATTATAGGTGATTTTGTAACATGACAAAAACCTGGCCTTTTAACAGGGGTGTGTAGACTTGTTATATCCACTGCATATATATATATATATATATATATATATATATATATATATATATATATATACACTACCGTTCAAAAGTTTAGGGTCACTTAGAAATCTCCTTATTTTTTAAAGAAAAGCACAGTTTTTTTTCAATGAAGATAACATTAAATTAATCAGAAATACACTCAATACATTGTTAATGTGCTAAATGACTATTCTAGCTGCAAACATCTGGTTTTTAACCCCTTAAGGACGCAGCCTAGTTTGGGCCTTAAGGCTCAGAGCCCATTTTTCAAATCTGACATATTTCACTTTATGTGGTAATAACGTCGGAATGCTTAAACCTATCCAAGCGATTCTGAGATTGTTTTCTCGTAACACTTTGGGCTTCATGTTCGTAGTAAAATTTGGTCGATATATTCAGTCTTTATTTGTGAAAAATTGCAAAATTTAGAGAAAATTTACAAAAAATAGCATTTTTCAGAATTTAAATGCATCTGCTTGGAAAACAGACGGTTATACCACCCAAAATAGTTACTAGTTCACATTTCCCATATGTCTACTTTAGATTGGCATCGTTTTTTGAACATTATTTTATTTTTCTTGGACGTTACAAGGCTTAGAACATAAACAGCAATTTCTCATATTCTTAAGAAAATTTCAAAAGCCTTTTTTTGAAGGTACCAGTTCAGTTCTGAAGTGGATTTGAGGGGCCTATGTATTAGAAACCCCCATAAAACACCCAATTTTAAAAACTAGACCCCTCAAAGTATTCAAAACAGCATATAGAAAGTTTTTTAACCCTTCAGGCATTTCACAGGAATTAAAGCAAAGTGGAAATGAAATTTGCAAATTTCATTTTTTCTGCTGAATTTCAATTTTATTCAATTTTTTTCTGTAACAGAGAAGTTTTTACCAGAGAAATACTACTAAATATGTATTGTCCAGATTCTGCAGTTTTTAGAAATGTCCCACATGTGGCTCTAGTGCGCTCGTGGACTAAAACACAAGCCCTAGAAGCAAAGAAGCACCTAGTGCATTTTGAGGCCTCTTTTTTTATTAGAATATATTTTAGGCAGCATGCCAGGTTTGAAGAGGTGTTGAGGTATCAAAACAATGGAAACCCACCAGAAGTGACCCCATTTTGGAAATTACACCCCTCAAGGAATTCACTTATGGTTTTTGTTATCATTTTGACAGCACAGTTTTTTCACAGCACCTATTTGAATTGGGCTGTGAAATGAAAAAAATGATATTTTTTCCAATAAGATGTAATTTTTGATCAAAATTTCTTATTTTCACAAGGACCAACATATCCCATTTTGTTGCCCAATTTGTCCTGAGTGCCGCAATACCCCAATTGTGGTGATAAACTGCCGTTTGGGCCCATGGGAGGGCTCAGAAGGAAAGGACCACCATTTGGCCTACTGGAGCTTTTCTGGTGCTAAGTCATGTATGCAGAAGCCCCTGAGGTACCAGTACAGTTGAAACCCCCGAGAAGTGACCCCATTTTAAAAACGACACCCCTTAAGACATTCCTCTAGAGGTGTAGTGAGCATTTTGACCCCACAGGTACTGTGTAAAAGATAATGCGCAGCAGATGGTGCAGTGTGAGATTTGCAATTTTTTATATATATATATATGCCATTTCAGTGTCCAATATATTGTGCCCAGCATGCGCCACCGGAGATATACACCCATTAAATTGTAATGTGGGTTCTCCTAGGTACGGCAATACCCTACATGTGGCTGTTATCAGCTGCCTGGGCATACGGCAGGGCTCAGACGGGAAAGATGAGGGGGGTAAGCTGTGCGGAGTGCATCAGGGTAAATTAAAAATCAAGGGATGTATGATACATTTTAAAACAATCTTTTATACAGAGCCCTGGTTTTTCGGGACACGTGTCACATTGGTATATTGTGTTCTTCCTTATCCCCCTCTTATAGCAGACTCTGCACCTCTTTTGACTCTTTCCCTTTCCACCGGTTTGGGGAACTTCTCCTGGAAAGTGTTGCCCTGGTACGATGCGTGTGGCCTCGCCTCCAGAAGTACTGGGTGCCCCCCCTTCCTGGTCCCTAAAGATTAGATCTTGAAATTCCAGGAAAGTTCCCCTCTGGCCTGCACATCGACGTAGCACGTACGCATTGTACAAAGCCATCTGTATGATGTGCCCGGCCAGCTTCTTATACCACACCGCATGGCGCTGTAGGGCTTCAGGACTTGATTTGACAAGTCCATCCCTCCCATGTACCTATTGTACTCCAGGATGCAGTCTGGTTTGGGGGTGGCCTTTCCTTCATATATCCTAAATCTGTAGGTATACCCTGATGCACTCTCGCAGCTTATACATCTTCACGCCATACCTTGCCCTCTTACCCGACAGGTACTGGCGGAATTGAACCCTCCCTTTAAAATGTACCAGGGACACATCAATAGAAATACATTTCTCGGGGGTGCATGCTTGGGAAAACCGGGCACTGAAACGGTCTAATAGGGGCCTCCGTTTATACAAACGGTCAAAACAGGGGTCATCTCGGGGTGGGCACGGCTCATTATCAGTATAAAGTGAGAAGCGAAGTATTGCCTCATTTATTTATTTTTTTAGGTTCCAGTTCAGTTCTGAAGTTGCTTTGAGGGGCCCATATATTAGAAACCCCTATCAAACACCCCATTTTAGAAACTAGACCCCTCAAATTATTCACAACAGCATTTAGAAAGTTTATGAACCCTTTAGGCGTTTCACAGAAATTTAGAGCAAAGTAGAGGTGAAATTTACTTTTTTCTTTTTGTCAGAAAATCCTCTTTATACCATTTTATTTATAACACAAAAGGATTTATCAGAGAAACGCAACTTAATACGTATTACCCAGATTCTGCAGTTTTGAGAAATATCCCACATGTGGCCCTCGGGCGGTAATGGACTGAAGCACCGGCCTCCGAAGCAAAGGAGCACCTAGTGGATTTTGAGGCCTCTTTTTTATTAGGCACCATGTCCGGTTTGAAGAGGTCTTGTGGTGCCAAAACATTGGAAACCCCCCGAAAGTGACCCCAATTTGGAAACTAGACCCCTTGAGGAATCCATTGTAGTTTTCTTGGTGTGCATGCGGCTTTTTGATCAGTTTTTATTCTATTTTTAGGTGGCGTGGTGACTAAAAAACAGCA
Organism: Rhinoderma darwinii; assembly: GCF_050947455.1. Lineage (NCBI taxonomy): Eukaryota > Metazoa > Chordata > Amphibia > Anura > Rhinodermatidae > Rhinoderma > Rhinoderma darwinii. Next base: position 354,253,824 of record NC_134688.1, read on the forward strand.
ATTCTACTATTGTTTTTTTATTCTATTTTTTTTACAGCGTTCACCGTGCGCTACAAATGACATATTCACTTTATTCTGCGGGGCGATACGATTACGGCGATACCATATGTTTATAGTTTTTTTTTATGTCTTATGGCGTTTGCACAATAAAATACGTTTTGTAAACAATCATTCACTTTTTGTGTTACCTTATTCTAAGAGCCAGAACGTTTTTAGTTTTCAATCAATAAAGCCGTGCGAGGACTTATTTTTTGCGTAACGAACTGTAGTTTCGATCAGTACCATTTTTAGGTACATGCAACTTTTTGATCTCTTTTTATTCCATTTTTTGGGAGGTGAAGTGACCAAACAATTGTGATTGTGGTACGGTTTATTAATATTTTTTTTACGGCGTTCAACGTGCGGGATAAATAACAAAATAATTTTGTAGTTCAGGCCGTTACGGACGCCGCGATACCAATTATGTATAGTTTATTTGTTTGTTTATATATTTTTATTAATAATAAAGGACTGATAAGGTAAAAAGTGGGACATTTACTTTTATTACTTTTAAAACTTTTATTTTCTTATTTTTACACATCTTTTTTTAACTTTTTTTTAACTTTTTTACTTTGTCCCACTAGGGGACTTGAGGGCAGGAGGCCCTGATCGCTATTCTAATACACTGCACTACATGCGTAGTGCAGTGTATTAGAACTGTCAGCTACTCACTGACAGCAAGCATAGTGGGTCCTGACGTTGTCAGGACCCACTAGGCTTCCGTCTATGGCATAGCCGGACGCCATTGTTTGGTGTCCGGTTGCCATAGTCACCATCGCCGGCCGCTATCGTGTAGCAGGCCGGCGATGGTGGATTAACCCCTAAGAAGCTGCGATCGCTATTGAACGCGGCTTCTGAGGGGTTAATCGGCGGGGGAGCTCCGCGATCGGTCCCGGGACATTGAGCAGTGATAGTCTGCTGTCGGAAACAGCAGCTATCACAGCTCATGAACGCGCCCCGCGCGAACGGCGCTGTGTTTACTCCATGACCTACTATTAGGTCACTGAGCGCGAACGCTACAGTTAGCATGACCTAATAGTAGGTTATGGAGCGTTAAGGGGTTAATGCAATATCTACATAGGTGTATAGAGGCCCATTTCCAGCAACCATCACTCCAGTGTTCTAATGGTACATTGTGCTAACTGTGTTAGAAGGCTAATGGATGATTAGAAAACACTTGAAAACCCTTGTGCAATTATGTTAGCACTGCTGTAAACCGTTTTGCTGTTTAGAGGAGCTATAAAACTGACCTTCCCTTGAGCTAGTTGAGAATCTGGAGCATTACATTTGTGGGTTCGATTGAACTCTCACAATGGCTAGAAAAAGAGAGCTTTCATGTGAAACTCAACAGTCTATTCTTGTTCTTAGAAATGAAGGCTATTCCATTCGAGAAATTGCCAAGAAACTGAAGATTTCCTACAACGGTGTGTACTACTCCCTTCAGAGGACAGCACACACAGGCTCTAACCAGAGTAGAAAGAGAAGTGGGAGGCCCCGCTGCACAATTGAGCAACAAGACAAGTACATTAGAGTCTCTAGTTTGAGAAATAGACGCCTCACAGGTCCTCAACTGGCAGCTTCATTAAATAGTACCCGCAAAACGCCAGTGTCAACGAATACAGTGAAGAGGCGACTCCGGGATGCTGGTCTTCAGGGCAGAGTGGCAAAGAAAAAGCCATATCTGAGACTGGCTAATAAAAGGAAAAGATTAATATAGGAAAAAGTACACAGACATTGGACAGAGGAAGATTTGAAAAAAGTGTTATGGACAGACGAATCGAAGTTTGAGGTGTTTGGATCACACAGAAGAACATTTGTGAGAAGCAGAACAACTGAAAAGATGCTGGAAGAGTGCCTGACGCCATCTGTCAAGCATGGTGGAGGTAATGTGATGGCCTGGGGTTGCTTTGGTGCTGGTAAAGTGGGAGATTTGTACAAGGTAAAAGGGATTTTGAATAAGGAAGGCTATCACTCCATTTTGCAACGCCATGCCATACCCTGTGGACAGCGCTTGATTGGAGCCAATTTCATCCTACAACAGGACAATGACCCAAAGCACACCTCCAAATTATGCAAGAACTATTTAGGGAAGAAGCAGGCAGCTGGTATTCTATCTGTAATGGAGTGGCCAGCGCAGTCACCAGATCTCAACCCCATAGAGCTGCTGTGGGAGCAGCTTGACCGTATGGTACGCAAGAAGTGCCCATCAAGCCAATCTAACTAGTGGGAGGGCCTTCTGGAAGCATGGGGTGAAGTTTCTCCCGATTACCTCAGCAAATTAACAGCTAGAATGCCAAAGGTCTGCAATGCTGTAATTGCTGCAAATGGAGCATTCTTTGACGAAAGCAAAGTTTGAAGAAGAAAATTATTATTTCAAATAAAAATCATTATTTCTAACCTTGTCAATGTCTTGACTATATTTTCTAGTCATTTTGCAACTCATTTGATAAATATAAGTTTGAGTTTTCATGGAAAACACAAAATTGTCTGGGTGACCCCAAACTTTTGAACGGTAGTGTATATATTATATATATATATATATGTGTGAATAAGCCAAAGATTAGGCAATACTGGAGCATGGATATTTTGTACGGTCCCCCGATTTGCTATATAGCCATGTGCCATGTTACAAAAAGCTGGCCGGGCACATCATACAGTTCTATCCTGATGTGCAGGCCAAATAGAAACATTTTTTCAGTTCTTAAGAGGTGATTATCAAGATCCTAATATTTAGGAACCAAGTACTGGAAGTCCCAAGCACATCTGACCCAAAACGTCATCATGTTTGCTGGAAGCGAGACTACATTTCTTGTACCAGGGCAACACTTTCCCAGCAAAGTTCCCATAACTGCAAACAATGGAAGAACCCAGAAAAGGTGCAGATTGTGTTCCAAAGAGGAATAAGAATGGACACCATTTATCAGTGCAACACCCGCCCTGAAAAACCTGGCCTGTGCATAAAGGATTGCTTCAAAGATTACCCCACAACCATGGATTATTAATTTTATTATTTATTTTACCCATTATTATACCACCTTATTATGCCCTGATATACTCTGCACAGCAAACATATGCTCTAACAATAGAAAATTAAAATACCAGTAAAACACCAAACAAAACTACTACATAGAAAAATCTACGCTCCAAAAACCAGATGGCAGTCTTTCCAAGTCTGGCAGTGTGCGCAAACAGAAGTTTATGGCCACATATTGGGTATTACTGAACTCGGGAGAACCCATCTAATTATGTATGGGGTAAGTGTCTTCAATGGCACAAGCTGGGCACAACATATTTGCAATTTTCACTCTGCAACATCCACAGAGCACTAATCATTGGAAAACACCTGTGGGGTCAAAATGCTCACTACACTACTAAATGTACCACTTGGGCATGTAGTTTTTAAAAAGGGAGAACGTCTTTAGGGTTTCTTTAAATGTTTTACCTCAGAGCCTCTGTGGGTAATGCTAATGTAAATTACCATCATGTTCAAGAGGGCAGAGCCATTTTTATAGTCCAGCAGCATTCTGGACTGATTGCAGACTTCCTGCAATTGTGCGCGCACTGGCCCTTTAAGGGCGCGCGTGCCCAGCGGGAGACAGTCTCAGATCCAGGAAGTGAGTGCCGGTGTCTCACAAGAGGGAGACGCCGCAGAGAACTCACGTGTCCATGTCCGCGGCCGTCGGAGGGTAAGTCAGAACGACGGGCCGCGGTCATAGACATAACAGTATCCCCCCTCTTACGCCCCCTCCTCTTGAGGCCAGAGCGGGAGAGAAACTTCTTCACGAGGACAGGAGCATCGATGTTCTCCTCAGGTTCCCAAGACATCTCTTCTGGACCGAATCCCCTCCAATCCACCAAATAAAACGTTCTTCCTCCCATTTTCTTGGTGGCCAGGATCTCCCTTACTTTGAAAGTCCCTGACGAGCTGCCAGGAGCCACTGCAGAACTAGGAGTCCTGGAGTAGCGGTTCAGGACCACGGGCTTCAGCAGGGAGACATGGAAGGAGTTAGGGATCTTGGGGGTAGGAGGTAGCCGAAGCTTGTAAGACACAGGGTTAATTTGTAATAGAATCTCGAAGGGTCCGAGGAACCTGGGAGCAAGTTTGCAAGATGACACCCTCAGCCGGATATTCTTGGAAGACAGCCAGACCTTAATACCTGGAAGAAACGGAGGAGGCTCTCGTCTTCTAGTGTCTGCCTTTCTCTTCATGCGCTCCACCGCGAGCAGAATAGAAGATCGGGTCTGTTGCCATATCTGCAGAAAGTCCCGGAAGGAAGAGTCAGCTGCAGGCACCTGGGACATAGTAGAGACAGGAAGAGGTATTCGAGGATGTTGGCTGTAGACGATGAAGAACGGACTGGAGGTGTTAGGCCGAGAAGTCAAACTTTACACCGAGGAGACCGCAGAGTGCTCTCCAGAACTTAGAAGAGAACTGGACCCCTCGATCCGAGACAATATGCAGGGGCAAGCCGTGCAGATGGAAGATGTGTTGAACGAAGAGGTCGGCCAGTCGAGCAGCAGAAGGCAGGCCAGTCAGGGGAACAAAATGTGCCATTTTGGAAAATCGATCCACCACCACCCAGATCATACTGCATCCAGCAGAGGGAGGCAGATCCATGACAAAGTCCATCGCAACATGCCGCCAGGGGACATTGGGCACAGGAAGTGGCTGGAGCAGACCAGCTGGTCTGGAGTGGGCAACTTTATTTGCTGCGCATACTGTACAGGAGGAGACAAAGTCCATGTAGTCTTTGGGCAGCGTGGGCCACCAGAACTGATGGGCAACTAGGTCTCGAGTCTTACAAGCACCCGCTTGACCTGCCAGCTTGGAACTGTGACCCCAGCGAAGGATTCTTCCTCTGTCTGCCAGACGTACAAAAGTCCTTCCCGGAGGAATGTCTCTAACTTGCAGAGGGTTAACCGAGAAGATGCAGGAAGGATCAATAATATTTGCGTCTCCATGGAAACGAGGTGGCAATGGCAACGAGATCCGAGGATCTGAACCGGAGCTGCCAGGAGGATCGATCGGAGGAGCTTGAATAGGAGCAGAAAAGGAAGCATCTAGCGCTCCTAGCTGCTGTG